>NW_024626677.1:0-4552 GCF_008729295.1 Plectropomus leopardus | reverse complement strand
TGCTCCCACTCTGACAAGACCAACCCAACAATGTTCACATCACAATACTTCTCCCCCTTTAAATTCCAACATTCTCCCCAAAATGTGAATTACTAGCAGAAACCAAACAGTCCCATTTTTGTCTTTAACTGAGGTACTCTCAAAACATAAAGTATTTCCTCAACAGCTGTAAATACAAACACATGGAAAACATGACAGCTTTAACATTCAGTCCAACGTACATTGGTCCATCAAACATTTAGTCTGTCTGGAGGTTTGCGAGTGCGCTGTGACCTTCGCACTACCCCCGGTGACCCAGCATTCCCTCCTGGTGTATGTGTTTTGGGCGGATCTGGTGTTGCAGCACTGAGAGGGGTCTGGGTGTCAGTGTGAGAGGGTTCTCCCTCTCTGGATGGCTCAGAAACCTCTGCCTGTGTCTCTCTCTCTCTGGTTGACCCACCTCCACAGCTGTCGGTCTCACCACTGGAAACTCAGCAACACTGTCTCTCTCCACAACTGTATCATGCCGCACGCGAACATGATCCTGATGTCTGCGGAAAATCCTCCCATCAGTCAGCTTAACAACATAGGAGACTGGCCCACTACGCTTGAGAATAACTCCAGGCAGCCACTGCTGGTTGTTACTGCCGCTGAAGTTCCTCACGTAGACACAGCCATCCGGTTTCAACTGTCTCTCCCGTGCATGTTGATCATGTCGGTCTTTCTGCTTTTTCTGCTTTTCCTCCACTTTTGCCTTCATGTCAGGGCGCAGCAGGTCCAGCCTCGACTTGGGCCTACGCCCCATCAGCATCTCTGCTGGTGAGCGTCCCGTCGTAGGGTGTGGCGTGAGGCGGTATTTAAACAGGAAACGCGAAAGCTGAGTGCTGAGCGAATCTCCTGTCATCCGCTTCAGGCCCTGCTTCACTGTTTGAACAGCCCGCTCAGCCAACCCATTTGAGGCGGGGTGGAAAGGAGCTGTCCGTATGTGATGAATGCCATTCTGTTGCATGAACTCACTGAACAGCTCGCTGGTGAATGTCGGGCCATTATCAGTGACTAATCTGTCAGGCAAACCATGTACTGCAAACACTTGCCTGAGTTTGTCAATGGTTGTGGGGGCTGTAATGTTGCTCATGAGGTGGGCCTCTATCCACTTAGAGTGTGCATCCACCATTATAAGAAACATCTGCCCTTTGAACGGACCAGCAAAGTCTAAATGTAGCCTAGACCAGGGGCGGTCTGGCCACTCCCAAGGGTGCAAGGGGGCTGGTTGAGGCATGTTCTGATTGGCCTGACACTGAGTGCATGCTCTCACCTTGTTCTCTAGATCCTGATCCAGTCTCGGCCACCAGACATAGGACCTTGCAAGACTTTTTATCCGCGATACCCCTGGATGAGTCTCATGTAACTCGTCCATGATCTGTGCACGACCTGGGGGAGGCACGATGACCCTCGCACCCCAAAAGATGCAGCCATCCTGCAGACTCAGTTCTGTTTTGCGTTTAGCATAAGGCCTCAACTCCTCTCCTTCAACCACACTGGGCCAACCCTGCAAAAGGAAGGTTTTGACTTGGGACAGGACTGGGTCCCTCTCTGTCCACTGCTTTATGCAGGAGGCTTTGACAGGTGTCTCTGCCAGCCTCTCCAATGTAAAAACAGTCTCGGGAGGTACGTGTGTCACAGCGGGTGTGTCTGGTAATGGCAGCCGACTCAGTGCGTCTGCGTTTGCATTGTCCTTACCCGCTCTGTACTCTATGGTGTACTGGTAGGCTGACAGTGTGAGCGCCCAGCGCTGTATCCTGGCTGAGGCTAGTGGCGGGATGCATTTGGTCTCGCTGAACAGGCTCATCAGTGGCTTATGGTCCGTATAGATTTTGAATGCACGGCCATAGAGATACTGATGGAAACGCTTGACAGCAAAAACAATGGCTAAGCCCTCTTTGTCCAGCTGAGAGTATCCCTTCTCCGCCGCTGTCAGCGTACGTGAAGCAAAACCAACTGGCTTCTCGGACCCATCTTCCATAACGTGTGAAAGAACTGCCCCAATACCATATGGGGAAGCGTCACACGAAAGGGTTATGTCCTTATCTGGGTCAAAGTGAACTAGGAGCGTCGCTGAGTGGAGGAGCTCTTTTACTTCCTTAAAAGCTCCCTCCTGCTCCTCGCACCACTGCCACTTAGTGTCGTTGTGAAGCAGCTTGTACAGTGGGGCCAAAACCTTCGAGAGGTCGGGCAGGAATTTGCCATAATAGTTCACCATGCCCAAAAAAGATCTCAGTTCAGTGACACACTTGGGGCTCGGGGCCTCCTTAATAGCCCTTACTTTGTCTTCCACTGGGCAGAGTCCCTCTGCTGTGATCTTATGGCCTAGGTAGGTCACACTTGGTGCTAGGAACACACATTTGCTGCGCTTTAACCGCAACCCTGCATCTGAGAACCTCTTCAGCACCTGTTCCAAGTTAGCCAAATGCTCTGCCTCTGTGGCCCCTGTGATCAAAATGTCATCTAGGTAGACTGCCACATGCGGGATCCCCTGCAGCATAGTGTCCATTGTTCTCTGGAAGATGGCAGGACTGGACGCTACTCCAAACACCAGGCGATTGTACTTGAACAATCCCTTGTGTGTGTTGATGGTGACATACTCTTTTGAGTCCTCATCCAGTAGCAGCTGCTGGTATGCCTGGCTCATGTCAAGCTTTGTGAAGAGCTTACCTCCTGCCAGGGTCGCAAACAGATCCTCTATGCGTGGCAAGGGATACTCCTCCAGCTTCGAGACCTGATTCACCGTGAGCTTGTAGTCCCCACATATCCGTGCAGTTTTGTCCTCTTTCAAAACTGGCACAATGGGTGCCGCCCACCTCGAAAACTGGACAGGCTCGATGATACCAAGCCTCTGCAACCGCTCCAGTTCTTCCTCAACCTTGCCTTTCATGGCATAGGGCACTGATCTGGGCTTGCAAAACCGCGGCGTGGCCTCAGGGTCAACATGCAGCTTTACTGTCACGTCCTTCAGTGTGCCCAGTTCGTCTCTGAACACGTCACTGTACTGTTTCAGAATGTCCTCTGTTGCGTGCACATACTTTATTTCATGCCAGTTGAGTCGAATCTTGCGAAGCCAGTCACGGCCCAAAAGACTGGGCCCGTTGCCTTTAGCTATCACCAGCCTGGCTTTCGCCTTTTGACCCTCTGCCGAAATGTCCACATAGATCACCCCTAAGTGAGGGATGGGCTGCCCTGTATAGGTCCTGAGTCTGAGCCTTGAACGTCTGAGGGGAGGCAGGTTATGCCCCCATGTGCTCCTGTACGTCTCCTCACTGATGACAGATGCAGTAGCTCCTGAGTCAATCTCGAACGTGATGTCCCGCCCTTTAACATTGACTGTAGCATAATAAGGTTCAGGAGGTTCTTCGTCTGTTTCCACCCCAAACATGTTGTAGGAACACACACCCTCTTCCTCTAGATGGTGTGTGGTTGCCTGAGGCTGATGACTTTTTCCCTGCCCAGGCTTTCCCTTCCCTTTTGAACTTCTGCACTTTTTAGCTAAATGCCCTTTTTTACTACAAACATGGCAGACAGTGTCTTTAAATTTGCAATCATTTGCGTAGTGTGTCCCCCCACACCGAAAACACTCCACCCGTTTGGCATTCTTAACAGTCTCTCTCTTGACTTGGTGCACTGCTGCTGTCTGTGCGCCTCCATTTCCTTTCTGAATGTCCTTTGCATTGTTAGCAGCCATCTCCATACCTTGTGAAATCTCTAGGGCCTTCTTAAAAGTCAGCGGTGGGGTTTCCCCCAGTAAGCGGCGCTGTATAGCATCATTGTTAATGCCGCACACAAGTCTGTCACGGAGCATATCATCTAACACTGTCCCGAAATCACAATGCTCTGACAGCTGCCGTAACTCAGCTACAAAGTTGGCTACAGACTGACCTTGCTTCCGGAAATGGCTGTGAAACTTGAAGCGTTGGACTATCACAGACGGTTTCGGATTGTGGTGGTTCGCCACGAGCGCGACCAGTTCCTCATAGGGGATGTCCCCCGGTTTCCGCGGTGTGGCCAGATTCCTTATCAGCTTATAAGTCTTTGCTCCACACGCACTCAGGAGAATAGAGCGCTTTTTAGCCTCTTCAGTAATCCCATTAGCATTGAAAAAGTGTCCCAACCTCTCCTCATACTCTGTCCAGTCCTCGTTTCCCTCCACAAATTCACCGATAGTCCCGAACGTAGCCATCCGAGCGCGAGGCTCCCCGCCTCCGTGCAGCTCCTCTGCAGCCGCCGGTGCTTGTCTCTCCTCCTCGACCTGCTCCCCGAGCTGCTCCTCTGCAGCCGCCGACACTGTGCCCGCCGTGGTCGCACCGCACCTCTGCTCCGGGTCGCGTCTCCCCTCCTGGCACTGTCACGTCCGCGCGTAGCTCGTAACAGCCGCCTGAAACTAGCTAGCACACTTTAGCCTAGCATAGCTAAGAAAACAACAAAACGGAGACGACACGTCCAAAAAAAAAAGTTTCACCTCGTCGCCAAAAATATGTGGTAACTTCAGCTGGAAAAGAACCACTCGACACCTTCGTGGCCG
>NW_024626676.1:0-1348 GCF_008729295.1 Plectropomus leopardus | reverse complement strand
ATGTCAAGGGAAATTAAATGATAGGAAATTTATCATAGATGATGAGGAAATTCCAACAATTAGGGAAAGGTCAGTGAAGAGCCTTGGTAGGTGGTACAATGTGGATTTGAATGATGTTCAGCAGGTTGTGCAATGTAGAAAAGATAAAGGACTGGATAGAAGAGATGAGTCAGGGCTCCCAGGAAAGTTGAAGTTGTGGTGTTTGCAGTTTGGGTTATTTTCTAGGTTAATGTGGCCACTGTCAATCTATGAAGTCCCAGTATCTGTTGTGGAGAGAATGGAAAGGGTGGTTAGCTCATATATTAGGAAGTGGTTAGGCGCTCCCAGGTGTCTAAGTAGTGTGGCATTGTATGAGAAAGGGACACTTCAGCTGCCAGTATCTAGCTTAACAGAGGAATTTAAGTGCACCAAGGTTAGGGGAGAGTTGTTGTTAGCCGGGAGTAAGGATGTAATAGTAAGGAGTGTGGTTCCAAATCCATCCAAGGGGAGAAAATGGAATCCAAGAGTGGCAGTTCAGGACGCAGAGGCTGCTCTTAGGCATGCAGAGATAGTAGGTGATGTTCAATTTGGTGTGGAATACAGTAGGCCCCAAGGATAGAAGAAAACTGGTAGTGGAACAGGTACATAGACAGGAGGAGACTGTAAGGGGTGCTAAGGCAGTGGTTTAGGCTAAGCAGGGTCAGTGGTTGAATTGGGAAAGTGTAGAGAGGAGGAAGCTTAGTTGGAGGGACCTGTGGAGTTTGGATTTATATTAGATTTCTGTTAAGGGTTACATATGATGTGTTGCCAACCCCCCAGAACTTGAAACTCTGGGTAAATGGCAACCCATCATGCCCATTGTGTTCAGGTACTGCAACTTTAAGACATATTTTGTCAAACTGTAAAGTTAGTTTATCACAGGGCCGGTATACGTGGCGACATAATCAGGTGCTGAGAAGCTTAGCTGCAGGTATTGAGGAGAGAAGACACGTGAATTCAGGAGGTTTTAAAAAAGAGAGTCTAGATATCCAGTGTGTTTGTGAGGGGGAGAAACAAAGAGGCAGTAAGTTAGGGAGGAGGCAGGGGTGTGGTCCCCTGGAGGGAGCTTGTGATTGGGAAATGCAGGTAGATTTAGGAGGAAAGCTCGTTATTCCTCAGGAAATAGTCTGTACTAATTTGAGGCCTGACATAGTGCTGTGGTCGGTGAGTCAACGGACCGTTTATTTCATTGAGCTAACAGTCCCTTGGGAAGCTTCAGTGGAAGAAGCCTATGAAAGGAAGAAACTGAGGTACACAGACTTACAGGCAGAAGCTGAGCAGAAAGGATGGAAAGCTAAGGTTTGCTCAGTTGAATTGGGATGTAGGGGAT
>NW_024626675.1:0-7953 GCF_008729295.1 Plectropomus leopardus | reverse complement strand
CTCCTCCCTTCTCTCTCTCCGTCTCTCTCCTCCCCACAGCTTTTTTTCGACTCTCTTATCTCCCTCTATGCAGACCTGTTGCTCATGTTGTGGCCTTCCTCGCTCATGGCTTTTTCATTTTCACTTGTTTTCTCCTGTCTGTTGTTGCCCTTTCAATGCTGTGTATGTTTGATTTTTCTCATTTCACTTTCTTCTCATCCCTGTTCACCAAATTGCCTTCTTCGGGAACGTATAGGCGCCATGGCAACATGTGCACTGCAGAGAAGGCTTAAGCCTTCTGACGATGTATTTTTGATAGAGTAGGTGAAAGAAATGGCACAGGGTTGAAAGTTTGGGTAGTTGCTTTCATTCAGAATTATCCATTCATACATTTATCACTATGTCAGTCCACCCTTTCGTCCATCTTCCATTCAGTTTTCAGGTCTTTTAGCCTTTTCTTAAGGAATATGGGTTGAATTTAAAGAAAACATTTTTTCTTGCATGCCTCCACACTGAATGAAAAAAGAAAATTCTGATAAATTGAAGTAATGGGGGTCCATGTTTAACAACAGCAAAACTATCAAAACATCCACAACTCTCACACAACTTGTGCGGCAAAATCCAAGTCTCATTTTTCCAGTCGTGTGCTCAGTACTTCCCAAAGGCATACATTTCTAAAAGTAAAACTTATCTATGCTCCCTTTAAAGCCAGTGTTAACACCAGCAGCTCCTGTGTTAGACAAGGTTAAATGATCGTTTTTGTCAATGGACACTGGCATTGAAAGAAGCATATGTTTTTAATTCATCAAGAATTTTCTCCACTTTTGGATTCTCCGTTCACTGTGTAGGCATGTCCCGAAAATTAAGTTTTCTTCTCAAATTCAGTGTAACAAGGGGTGAGTTATTGATAAACAAATGGTCATTTGGTCAGTAAAAGTATCCCTTTCAGTTCAGCTCCTCATTTTTTCATCATCACAATATTGCCATTTTCTCTGAATTCATATCTAACCAAGTGCCATTCAGTTGTCTGTTCACCCCTCCATGCACCTCTATTCTCTATCTCTTCATCATTTGTATTCAGTGTATTTTTTCTTTATGTTCACCCAGCAAGCAATTCGGCCACTTAGAAAACAAGCTGTTTTTCTGTGTCTGTCTCTCTAATCCTAACCTCACCAATAAGTGGTCATGCATGCTACATCCATATAAGGCAATAATTGAACAAATTTTAAGATTTAATCATTAATTACAAGTAGCTACATTAATTTTGGTCATAGCATTCTATTTCTAAATATTACCAATCAATTTGAAGTGGATAAAGTTATTAGTTATTGTTAGAAAGAAAAGAAAGAAACATGTTGGATGAACGAAACAGATTTCTTTGTTTTTTAATATTTGTTAAAAAAATGTTTTATATGAAAGAGAAAGCTTTCAAGATTCTACCTGCTTCAAGGACAAAGATGTTTGATAAAGTTTTGCCAAAACAAATGTTGTGTGTGTAATGAATCAGTGATACAGGCTCCTCGGGAAGCTCCTCATTGTGTTAGGAAATGAAGGACTGGTAGTTGCTGTGAATAAGTATCCAAAAAATGGATAGCAACAATCAGAACAATAAGACATCGTTGTGGTTAATTGGTCGGCTGTTTGGCTCCGGGCCGAGGATGCGGTTCATCTCATAAACTGTGGCCTGGTGATTGTGGGTGTGTGTGTTTACTGGCCATGCTCTGCTGAGCGTTAATTGTTTTGATGATGGAAACTTCTGATGATGGAAATGTAGATATATTTACTGTATATTTACAGCAAAATCTGTTATTTCTGATATTGTTAGAGTCAATATAGACTAAACAAAGGGAAACTCTGATACATGTAGCATTTACAGCACAACCACTGAACTAATTCCACCGCCGCTGGGTGTGTGTGGGTGTTAACTGTAAGTCATTGAGGCAAAGAATTAACAACATCATATATCAGCCGAGGAAATGCATCACATCTCTGTAGTGCGGCTACATAAAGAGCTCATCCGGAGTTATAGCCCACTACTAAACCATGACCTCTCTCATATTTTCTTCCCCCCTCACTCTCTCTCTTCTCTTTCCTCCTGCAGCAGATCCTCCATCATCGTCTCCGCACTTGTAATTACCAGTCACCCTGCTTCTTGTCTTCTGTTATTTCTCCTTTCCTTCATATCCTCTTCTGACTCTCCTCCTCCATCACTGCCTCCTATCTTCTAACTTGCCCCATCAACTTTGTCTTTCTCTCTCTAATCCCCTTCTCCAATACCCTCCCCAGCTCTGACTTAAACCGTATTGTGCTGAAAAGCTGATAGCGGAGATAAATAACCCCCTTTTCACCTCAAATTCCCATTTCTCCTATACTTGCTCATTTGCTCACTTATCATCTCTCCGTCATCCATCAATCTGTCCGTTTACTCAGCCAAAAACTTTTTTTGGTGCTAGTTTCCATCGGATTTGTGACTACAGCCTGTCAGTATTTGTCCTTTTGTGTTTATAAATCACTGCTATCTTTTTTTAAGATCGTTTAAGATCTCTTCCCGGTAGCGTTTTTGTGTCGTTTCAAGGTCTCAGCTACCTACTTCTCAAGACAGAGTAGGCTCTTTAAAGTAGCAACAAAACTCAGTGTTGTGCATTCAGAGCTGTTAATAAGCACAGTCAGCTGGTCATCCCTGCTGTGATGAGTCATTCAAAGTCCCAGAGAAATGCATCAGTCCACACCTGAATGCGGCCTCCAAAAGTAGTCTGGTGATTAGTGCAATCCATGTGCCGATTCATCATCCCTCACTGCTCTTATTGTTCAGCTTTTCTTTTATTGCTTTTTTTTAAAGATTTTTTTGGGGGGCTTTTATTGCCTGGGGCACACACACACACACAGCCTCTCCCTTAATTTCTCCTTTACCCCTCATTCTTATTTACAGATTTCCTATTTAGATTTGTGATTTAGCGTCTCTTTATTCCTCTTCATTATGTCTTCTGTCCAGGTTTGTGACGATCTACCGCGGTCCCAGCCACACCTACAAGGTCCAGCGATTGACTGAGTCCAGCAGCTACAGCTTCAGAATACAGGCTATCAGTGACGCCGGGGAAGGTCCTTTCTCTGACACACACACTTTCTGCACCACCAAGTCTGTACCCCCTGCCCTCAAAGGTAAGCTGACTCAGGCAACGTGTGTGTTTGACTGTGTGTTGTCGCATGGGTGGTGTCACAGCAGCTAGTTTTAAATCCATCAGTAAGTTTGTGTGGAAAAGTCCTTTTTTGCTATTGCTAGCCCGTTTCAAAATATGAAAATCAAACAAAACTAACATTAGCTTTGTTGTTCAGTTAGCTTCACAACAGTACCACATGGCGGTTACGTGGTGTAAATATTACGTAGCATCCGCAGGTCACAAGAACAACCCCTTTTACTGTAGTGATCCATAATTCTCTAGTTATGTCATAGCTAATCTAAGTTTGAAATGTGCAACTGGCTGCAGCAGTTTAGGAGTTACACTGAATGGCCCCAAAGAGGTGATACACTTTCAGGACAAGAAAAGACAACACAGTTGTTTCAGTTTGGCTGTTAGAGATGACATGTTTACTGTTGCCTTGCTTGATTATTGCCTCCAGCGTGTGGTCTTTGCTGTAAACTGCAAGGCGGTTATTATAGCCACAATAATCACAGTTAAGAGAATCCTCTCAGGTGATATAACCGGAAAGTATTATGAGTGTGAGGCTGTGAATGTGCAGCACAGTATTGACATATCCATAAACAAGCAAATAACAGCCTCGGGGCTCAAAGTGTCTTCCATTGAAATGAATGCAGTACATGTGGGCTGTCTGATCGCTTCTCAGCAATCAGCTTTCATTCATAACAAGAGCCGAGACAATTAGATGAGTAGGTTACAGTTTAGTCAAATATACGCCATATTTAGCGACACAATTAATGTAATCAGATTTGTTGTTATGTTGTTGTTTCCAGCTGTGTAAAATGTCATTATCATCTGAGGATATTATTGCTTCACCAAACAATCATCAACACAGAAAAACAGAATTATTGCACATGAATAATCTATTCTCTTTGTTGTGGCCCTATAGTAGAAGAAATCACTAGAGGCCCGGTGATACAATATTATCACAATACTTAAGTCATGATGCAATATTATTGGCATTTTAAACACGCTGCAATATGCTAGTATTGCAGTAAACTATATTGATTTTTTTTAATAAACTTTTATCATCTTTTAATTATGTCCTCAAAAGAAAATTGTATCTAACTTTTCTTACAAAATACAGATGTTAACAAAATTTTCAGTCTTTTAAACTCACTTCAGCAAAATGTATGTGGACTCAAAAAAACAACAAAAATTGATTATATTATTCAAGTGGGCTACCAAATGTCTTAGTTGTATTCGTGATATTAATAGTTTTAGTAATATAATTCAATAATGAACTAAATTATTAATTTTTAATATGATAAAAAAAATCTATACTTGCTGCTCCTGTTACAATACAACCTCACAAAAAATATCACAAAACTATGCTATATCTTTTTTTTCCCTCCCCCCAAACATCCAGGATGATATGCAGTACACAAACGGTTAGTCTAAACGGCCAATAACAATACAATGACTGATATAAATCATGTCTGTCCTAGATGGATGCTGCTATTAATTAAAAAGCGAGTTCAAAATAAATGTTATTTGGCCTTCCAAGTTCATTCTCTCAATAGCAAAGTGTATTTTCATTTGAGGAGAGAAAGCACCTCATCTTTCTCTGGGAAAATTGACTTTAATTTTAGCAGATCCAATCCAGATATTGCAAATATTTGTAAATATTTTCTATTTTTTGTAACTATGGAATGTGATTAAATCATCTTTTTTATTATATTTCATCCAACAGCTCCCAGAGTGCACCAGCTGGAGGGCAACACGTGTGAGATCACATGGGAGACTATCCCACCAATGAGAGGAGATCCTGTCAGCTACGTTCTCCAGGTGCTGGTGGGACGAGAGTCAGAATACAAACAGGTTTGTCTCATCCACACCCACACGCACACACACACACACACGCAGGTCATTTGAGGATATTGTTGTAGAGAGCTCCTGTGTCTCTGACGCTGCGCTTCAATGATTTGGTTCATTTTTGGAGGTGTGTATGACTACCAGGGGGATATTTTCTTATCTCCCTGAGGAGCAGGAAAATTTAATTTTTCCACACACCTCGACACTAATTTACACATTGAGGAATGAAACACACACACACAGAAACACTCCCTTTCTCACACACAATATGTCTTCTCCGCACTGAGAGATAGAGCACTCTGAAATTGAAGGTAACTCGCAGTGCCAGCAGCATGTATTGAATGGTATTGAACGATTTAATTAGAATAAAAACACAGAAACAGCTGAAAAAAAAAGATTTTGGCTGGACTTGGAAATTCAGGATTGGGTGGCTGGCAGTTGGAGCGATGAGCAGACTAGCAAAGTGCACACAAAGAGACAAAGAGATTTGTCTTCAGGGAGGTTTTAGTTTCTCCATTATTGAATTACTGAATGGTCTGAGGGAAGAACTGCTGACACTCACCAGCAGAAAAAACCGCAGCTGTGTGTATATGCGTCTGAGAATGTGTGCGATGTGTAATTGCTCATTTCATTGCTTGCACACACATCAGCTGTCAATACATATCTGTGATGCTGCTTTTCAGATGTTTGTATGTTTCCCTCACTGTATGTTTGTCCTTTTGTTATGTTAAATTTCTTTCATGAAGAAGAGAAAAAGGAAAGGCAAAGGCAAAAATTAATAATCAATATGAGTTTGCCTGATCCCTACCTACACACACACACACACACACACACACTTACGTCCCACCTGCTGCTCAAAAAATTGTGTCAGCTGTTCTCACATACAAAAAAAACACTTCACTGTCAGTGACAAGTCATTTTTGTTAATAAAACTTAATATTACAAATCAAAAATTTGCCTCAAGGGGCTTTGATATCTGAGCACCAAACCCACAATCCATTGACTCTCAATCTGAATAAGGAAGAAATTCCCCCAAAGAAATCGACAGATGTTCAGTAGATGTCATGTTTGAATAAGTGACAGGGATCAGATTGACAGAATGACAAAACCCTTTTTTTTTTTTTGGCTCAATATCCCCGGTTGTGTTTAGAAGCTTTATTGGTGATTTCTCACGATAAAAAGTGCTGCTACACTCCATTACAGTCATTCTTTAGCTGCAGTGACGGTGTAGAGAGGCAGAGATATGGAAGAACTGGAGACACTGAGCGATCAGAGCAGACGGGGCTTTTTCAGGAGGAGGGCACAGACAGTATGAGGAACATTAAGTATTTTTGACCGTTAAAGATGGTAAACAGTTTTATCAGAAACCTTAAATACAAGTATGAATGTTAAAAAGAGCAGAAAAAATTTCCCCTTAAGCGCATTTGATAAAGACTCATTCAAGATCCTCGAGAGGGGGTCTGACCTGTCAGTGCTTTATGACAATGACGCCCTGCCAGATATGTATTCTCATAATTTGACCTGAATTGCTTTCCTGTGTGAATGGGCGCCTGCTGAGAGCTTCATTATGCCCACACTGAAAACAAGCAATCACTGTGACACAAGCAAGCATGCAGGTCTCTATTCCAACAAAAACACCAAGTAACTCATTTCACTCATGAGCAAACCGTCATCAAAATTTGGCATTTAGTTTTGTTGGATTAATCTCTTTTGATGTCAGTCTTAACTGAGAAAAAAACAACAATTTTACATGTTTGTACAACCTGGCTGTTAAACTTTCTATCTGGATCTCCCCTCACAGGTCTTTAAGGGAGAGGAGGGTATGTTCCAAATCTCTGGCCTCCAGGGCAACACAGACTATCGTTTCCGCGTGGGCGCCTGCCGCCGTTGCCAGGACACCTGCCAGGAACTGTGCGGACCACTGAGCCCCTCCTCCTTGTTCGCGCTGCGTCGCCAGGAGTCGGCGTCGTCGGGAGAGCTTTGTGCTGTCGAAGCGGGCAAAGGCGTGGGCCTGATCTCCAGCGATGAGCGCTTCGCGGCGCTCATTGTGTGCGTGTTCGCAGGCTTCTCCATCCTCATCGCCTGCTTGCTACAGTACTTCTTCATGAAGTGAGGGAATTTTAACTATAGGATAGAAAGAGAAAGCGAAATCACAGAGAAACTTTAAAAAAAACGTCTATGAAAGAACCGAATGAAATCAAAACAAACACTTGAGATGTACTTCTAAGGCTATGTATGTTTTTTTTTTTTTTGTTTATTTGTTTTTTAGTCAAAGTATCGATTCTGGCTTTCCTCACGATGTTCCCGTTGTCTTCTGCCGTCACTCAGTTTGGTCTCCTTTCTCTCTCTGTTGTCCTCATTGTCTGTCTCATGTATTAAGGATTTCTGTCGAGGGAAGCCTTGTCTTAGCTGTACCTCGGTTGGGAAAGAAAACTGATAATCAAGCCTTAAAATAGCTGTGAGCAAAAGCAGTTGCTCCTCAGACTGACTTGCATGTTTTTATTTTGTATCTTTTTAAAACATATACGATTAGAGAACGTGTATATTTCTTGACGGTCATTGCCTTACTTTTTTTTTGTTTTTCAGTGTTTAATTTACCTTTTTTTTTTTTGCTGCAGTCTTTATTCATTTCAGCCATATTCCAATGTAGGCCTATGAAGCTTTAGCTGTTCATACCTTATTATTCAGTTTACTCTTACAGACTGTCGGTCAAATCATGCAATCTGCATCTGCTCTCACACTCAGACTGACTGACAAAGACACACACACACATACACGTGCACACATGTACACGACAGTGAGAAACGCACATTTTTCCTCCAATCACATATCTGCTCAGCTTTTAACATTCAATCACTCACTCATTCAGCTACCAAAGTGATGCAATCCATGTGTGGTGTAAGATGCTGCTATCCTGTGATTTTATTATATCTAAGAAAGAATGGAAAACCAGTAATCTAAT
>NW_024626674.1:0-2124 GCF_008729295.1 Plectropomus leopardus | reverse complement strand
CAGCTCCACACCGAGCAGAGGCAGCTCCACACCGAGCAGAGGCAGCTTCAGTTAAAGCGTTTATCTGTTTCAGCTTTTTTTAGGAGCCAATGTGCTTCTGCTGGAAAAAAAACATTTCATTTAGCCTGGTGGGATTGGTGCAGAGTAACTGCTCGTGGAGAGAGGTCACACACACACACACACACACACACACACACACACACACACTTGGCTTAGTACCCAGATTTGTTCCTGCAGAGTGTGTGTAGGCGGGTTGGTGGGTGTTTTCTCTGCTTCAAATGCCATCCATGTCCGAAATCGTAGGAGAAAAGAGTCATGAAAAAAAAAGAGAACAGCCCGAGATGCGAACACTGCGTGACCTCATCGCTACCTGCTGCCAAATCTGATGGAAATGAGATGGAGCTGCAGCCAAGAGACACACACACAGACACACACACACACACACACACACACACACACACACACACACACACACACACACACGTGCGTACACGCTGTTCCAGGTCAGTGTGTCACTCTCCGTAGTAAAACACGCGTCAGCAGCTCAGAGACAACCAAGACCAGTTTGTTGATGCCTGGAGGATTACTTCCCTTTTCGGTTTCCTGCCTCGTCTCCGGGGTCAGAGGTCGCGGTTGGATGCAGAACAATGATGCAGCCTGCTCACTATCAGAACCATCCCAAAAACCTCACACTCTGAATGAAATAAAAATCCTCAGTTTACAGTAAATTTGTTCGGAAATGCTGAATATAAAAACAGTGAAATGTGTCAAAAATTGTGTAATTTTCTAAATGTTGTGATCAGATCTGTAAAATAGTTTTGGACGCTGCAGAAAGCAGTTGTTTTTCCTCTTTTCATAATTAAAAAAAAAATTGGCTGTTGAAAAAGATGAATAAAATTATCAGCCTTATTCTTGAAATTCTGCGGTTTGAGACAGAGAAGAAACATTTGAAGTATAATCGATTGAATTTGGGCTCTGGATGATTTTTACTGTCCCTCGGGCCGCTGATCCTCCAGGTCAGCTCCTCCTCCATCTCTCTGTTTTTCATCCAGTCTTTTTTCTCACTTTCCTGCAGCCAAGTGGTCGTTAATTTTGGCGTCCATGGTCTTTTTTTTTTTCCACCTTCACAGCCAATTTGGCGGGCAACCAGCCGTCAACTCTGTTTCTTTTGCATTCTGACACTCGTACTGTATTTCTGGTAAACTCCTGATAGCAGGCTGTACTGTGCCGGTGGGGAGGGAACTATTAATTCTTCCTGCTTACAGAATGATGCATCTTCTACGAAATGGTTCTTTGCTCTCATCGCCGCTCTCTCTCCTTCCATCTTCCTTCATGAGATTAATCTTGATGTCTCTTTCATTTGGCGTTTCCTGCTGCCGGTTAATTGGCCTCTCCGCTGAGGTCTCATTTGTTTGCCTCGAAGGCTCCTGTGTGTGTGTGTGTGTGTGTGTGTGTGTGTGTGTGTGTGTGTGTGTGTGAGAGAGAGACGCGTGGTGAGGAGCCGACTGTAGTTTCTTTGTCAGTTAAAGCAGAGGAACGAGGACAGGTGGATTTGCGTAAACTTATCACGATACAGTCACAGAGGAGTCAGTGTGTGTGTGTTTGTGTGTTTGCTCCTGTGTGGTGGCCAGGGGTGGCATCACCCCCCCGGAGTGTGATTGGCCACCCCTGGCGGCCTTCCGACCACATTTAGAAGGTGGTAGGTATTTAGCCTTTCAGTATCATGGATGAATTAATAAACAGGCCTACAGGGAGCAGGCTCAGGGGCCCCTGAACCAGAACCTCTGTGGGAAGTGACTTCACATTTTATTTTGGGGAGCTAATAAATAAAAAACAGACACAAAGAGATGGAAGACAACCACAAAGACACACAAAATGACTAAAATTGACATAAAACAACCATGAAGTCATGCAAACCACCACACAAAGAGACAAAAATGACTATCAAATAATGCAAAGTTAATACAGACACTAAACGCTGCATTCAGTGCTTAAACCACATAAAGTGATGCAAAACAACCACAAAGAGGCACAAAACGACCACACACAGACATAAACGACCATAAAGTGACGCAAAACGACCATGAAGTGACACAAAATGACCATAAACAGGCACTAAACAAT
>NW_024626673.1:0-3786 GCF_008729295.1 Plectropomus leopardus | reverse complement strand
CTCGCATACTTGCAGTGGTGAGTGAGGTTGTTGTCAGCCCTGCCCACTTGTCTGCCTCTCCTCTGAATGAAGAAGCACCATACATTATACCTAAAAGCTCACACTGAGCTGAAATGAAACGAGTGCGCATAACTTCGATTAAATAATCTGAATAAACAATCTCATTCTGCTTTTTCGGGTGTGTGGTGTTAGCGGTAGGCGGGGCTCAGCTCCTGCTCTGAAGTTCATCAGAGAGGAGAGACAGACAGCCAAGAGGAGCGGAGGTGATGAAGGCTTTGGGCCACGTTGCTGTGCTTGAAAAGTAAAATAATCTGTGTGACAACTGACATAAAATGCTGTTTAATCTTAATATTCCTAATCCAGATCAGTCAAAAAGCCATGCTTTACTGGCCTTTTATGGTAAAGGTAGGCATGCTTAGATAACAAATTCACATTTTTTTAATGAAAAAAAAGGATGAAAACTCACTGTTGTTAATACCACATTTTTAATGATTTACAGAATGATCTTTTCACACATTTCTGAGATATTTTCAAAGCACGAGAAAATATCTAGAAAACATGTCTGGAAATAATATTAATAATGATAATACTATTAATTCTGTGGTCCACAAATATATATATGTTTGCATACGAACATATCACAAGCATTTTGACAGTAAATTATATGTAATATTTTTTTTTCTCTCTATTTTAACATTACCATGAGTGGACGTCTCAACCATTTGGTAGATTCCTGTTAAAAAAACAAACCAAAACACCATTTATTTTTGTTATTACAGCCGGAAAATAGCCGGAAATAGCCGGAAAAGGAATTAAAAAAATTCTAAGAAAAGAAATGTATTTCTTTTTTCTTAGTGAGGACATTAAAGGTTTATGAAAGGCACCATAATAATTTATGTTTGATAGTTTTATTGTGGAATAGTTGCAGTGTTGATGAGGGAGGCCCCTGAATGGCAGCTTTACTACCTAGAGATAATAAATAGTGGTTTGCCTTTATTTTTATTTTTTTTGCAAGCACAGAATTAGACAACAGCAATGTAGCACAAATTCATGGTCAGAAATGTGTCACCAGCAAGCCATTTTCAGGTATAAATGATTGTGTTCATACATGCATCCAAGGGAAGGACACAGTAGATCACGGGCTTTGTTCACATGTGGCACAAAGCCAAATTGAATTCTTAGCAAAAAATAGGTTTAAGTCGGTCCTCTGCCAGAAACACTAAGTAAATTTTGCTCGTGCCAAATCACAATGTTATCCAAGCCGAATTTGATATGGTTTATGCTGTGTAAAGATGGCTAATAATAGCTGTTATAGACAAATTAGAAGATTCTGGATTAAGATGTGGAGTAATGTACTGTAAAATATCGCTTCATGTGAGCTTGCCTCTCCCTTTTCTCTCACCGAAGGGGTTCGGTTAGGTCGGATTTTCGACTGTTAATGACTGTGACATTTCTAAATGTCTTGTAAAATAGGGCACATTGCCTGTCTTTGAAAAGGGGAGATGGGACACCTGGTGGTCCAGAGCTGGCCAGGGGCCCAAGAGATGGAGAAAAGGCTAACCTTTGAAAATAAAATAAGATTAGGTCATTCATCCTTGTCTCAGCATTTTCATTGTACCATTTTGTGCCGAGGAGAGATGAAATCACGGCAATCTGAGGGGCCTTTTGCACAAAACTCTAAAATTAGGTTTCATCTTTCCCATCTGCAGCATATAGCACACATACTGTACATATAGCAGAATATTGGAAAGACTTGCATAACAGGTTCCTATGGTGTGGCACCCTTTCTAGGCATACATTTGGCCCAGTCATCTCCTACAGTGCAAGGTCAATCCTTATCTCCGTTAGCGTATTGATTCTGTCATTGTGTGGAGAAAAGATATCGAGAAGGCTTTTCAGACTTTCCTTTAGGTTCCCTGTCAGAACAAGTTATATACAGTACGTTGCACAGCATGTATTTAACATCTATGTGACGTTGTCGTGCTTACAGCATTAATTAAAAGATTACTCAAAATACATGCAGGTGATGATTAAATCATCTTCCCCCATCTTCGTGCAGAACCATTTTTGTTTCTTTTGACTCGATATTCCTGTTTCTTTTCTTTGATCACATCACTGTCAGCAGGGAAAAAACTCATGATGGGGTGCTGCTAATTCCTCAGAATCAGAGTCATTTGTATTCTCTAGATGTGAATATTCATAGTATTTAAATTCATAACTACAGCGTGCTCAAATAAAGCACCTGACACCAGTACAGAACTAGACAACAAATCTGTGATATTTTAATTTTTTACCTCCCTGGTTGGCACGTCACTTGGCGACTGCTGGAATAATTATCACCTGAATAAATATCCCAAAGGCAGCGATGAGCTAATTCTCTGTCAGACTTTAAAAAAATAACAGAACAAAAATGTCAACATGTAACACAGATACTTCTGATCTGTTTAAGTCCAATTTGCAAGAATTTTCTTCATATCAGTGGTCTTGTTGCTCAAAAATAAGATTTTCCCCTTAATGGATATTAAGATTACAGACTCTATATTTTTTTATTAAAATGATACTATGCTGAGCAGCTTTGTATCATAACAATGTTGGGAGAAGGCTATGCGTAAATAAACTGTGGTAAACTTTCTTTGATTTTACCAGTGCCTAGATCTCTCATATTGTACTTCCATATTATCTTATGCCACCACCACAGACACAAAAGAGTATGACAGCTGATAGAGAGAGAGAGCCGCCCCTGTGTCTCTCAAACTTAGACTATAATCACATCAAACTATAAAACTCGGCTATGCTGATCGATTCTGTTACTGTATTGCCCATTTCTCCCCTAAAAATGTCTCCAAAGACATTTAAGTGCACTGTTTGGCTGTCGTACGAAAAGTTATGAACATTCAGTGGTCACCATACTGTTTCCTGTAGTGTAAAAAATGGAGGCTGAAAATACTGAGAACAAACAATAAAAAAACTAGGCATCGCTGATCAAATATGAACCAAGATTCTGTTACTGCCTTCCCTAAAATAATCGGCTAAAATGTTTTTAGGTGATTATTTTAGCTTACTGTTGAACTGTAATTTGTGTGTTTGTCACCAGCTGGCTGCCATGTTGTGTATTGTGTCAAAACCAGCTACGCTTCCATTAAGTCACCCACCAGCAAGAGCTTGTATTGATCCAGTACGGTGCATTGCATTCTGGTAGTTGTAGGTTTTCTACCTCTTGAGCAATAGCAAACCCCACAGACATTTTACTCTGTTTTTGTTTGATCATGTAGCACCCATTACAAAAGTATTTCCGTCTCTCTACAGCATATACAGTCTATTTTATAAACCACCACTTTTCCTGCAATGAAACACTTCTCAAAAGGTTCAGTGTGTAGGATTTATGATGTTTTGTGTAGTGTATAATCATCTGAAAATAAGAATAATATTTTCATTACCTTAGAATGAGCTGTTTATATCTACGTAGGGAGCAGATCCTCATCCATGGAGATTGCCATGTTGCATGTTTATACAGAAGCCCAGCATCAAACACTGGCTCTAGATAGGGCTCTTTGTGCTTTCACATTGGCCACTGTAATTCTAAATGCACAGCACATTGGAGAAGTTTCACTTGGTTTCGTATCCGCAACCTCAGCTGCTAGATGAGGCTTAATCGACACTAGTCCTTTTTTTAGTTGCTAGACTAAATTGCCATTTCGTTTCACACCAAAATAACTTTATAATTACTGTTTGACTCGGTGAAATAATCTAAAAAATGTGAAGTAAATAAGATTACCAAGGATAAAT
>NW_024626672.1:0-1130 GCF_008729295.1 Plectropomus leopardus | reverse complement strand
GATTTTTAAAGAAAGTCTGCCTTTTAAATCCACCATAAGGTTTCACATGGTATTTGAAATAGGGTATTTAAAAATAAAAAACACACAAATTATAACAATTTAAAGGTGTGCCTCCCCCAAGACAAATAAAAACAACAATCCCTCTTCTGTGCTTGATTTTTTTTAAAGATTCCTCTCCTGTTTTGCACCATAATAAAACACAAACAGTTCCTCAGTAAAAAGGCCAAAGTAGCTATTTGTTTTGAGTTTTTCTTCTATACATTGAAAACTGCAATGCTTTAACAGGCTACCACATCCCATTCATTTAATGTGCCCTTAATGAATGAATAATGAATACATGTTAAGTCTAAAACTTATAGGTCGGGTTACTTATCTTAAGTGTGACATCAGATGTTCATTCCGGTCGCTTCCTGTCCACATGCGTTTAAAATGACCTATCCATACTTTAAAAGCAATATGCGGATGGAAAAAGGACTTTTCAAAAACACCGGCACTTGATTTCGCACATCGCTGTCACTGAGGGTAATCCGGGGTTTAGGCGTCAACTCTCTGGACTCATTCGCTCTGCTATATTTGGCTCCACCCTCCGGGTGTCAGCAAAACGGGAAGCGTCAAGTTCACTAAAAGTAGCAAACAAAATTCCGGAAGCAAGGTTTTACTTTTGCATAACATGAATATACATAATATGATGTCAATTCCAGTTGCATAAGACACTTGATTATCACTAAATTGAGATGGGGAGACTAGAAGAAATATTGATATCAGCCAAATGATTAGATAGATAGATAGATAGATAGATAGATAGATAGAGTACTCATTAAAACCAAGAACTAAGGAAACTAAGGATAACAGAACAAATAATAATAGAATAAATGTTAAATAATGAAATATTGTATCATTTAATAAAACAGTAAAACTGACTAAAATGTAGAAATAAATAGTCAATGGGCTAAATGAATAAATAGTCCAAGGTAAAGTTCAATTTAAAGCCAAACTGAAACGGTAGTCATGTTTTATATCATATATTTGCATGTGTAATAATCTTTTTAGCCCCCAAGCCTGATTGTACCTTATTAAAGTGCCTCCCTGTTATGGCTCTGTGGAGACAGGTGTGAGTGTAATAGGGGCAA
>NW_024626671.1:0-3603 GCF_008729295.1 Plectropomus leopardus | reverse complement strand
AAAAAAACAGACTTGGAAAAAGTGCTTAAAATATAACAATTATATAACATAACTTTAAATGTGTAATTTTGAAAATTCTAAATATAGTTTTTCCCTAGCTTTTTTCCCTTAGATATTTTCCCCTATCCATCTATCTATTGTCATCCGCTTATCCGGGGCCGGATTGCGGGAGCTGCAGGCTAGGCAAAGCACTCAAGACGTCCCTCTCCCCACAATGCTTTCCAGCTCCCCTTGGGGGATCCCGAGGTGTTCCCAGGACAGACGAGATGTATAATCCCTCCAGCGTGTTCTGCGTCTGTGCTGGGGCCTCCTACCAGTAGGACGTGCCTGGAATACCTCTAACAGGAAGTGCTCGGGAGGCATCCTGATCAGATGCTCGAACAACCTCAACTGGCCCCTTTCGACGCAAAAGAGCAGCAGTTCTTCCCTGGGCTCCTCCCAGATGTCTGAGCTCCTCACCCTCTCTCCAAGGCTGAGCCCAGCCACCCTGCAGAGTAAACTCATTTCAACTGCTTGTATCCATGATCTCATTCTTTTGCTCACTGCCCAGAGCTCATGACCATAGGTGAGGGTTGGAAGAGAGACAGACCGGTAAATCGAGAGCTTCGCCTTCCGGTTCAACTCCTTCTTCACCACAATGGTCCGACGCAACTCCCACATCACTGCAGATGCCACACCAAACTGCCTGTCCATCTCACGACCCAGACAATTTTTCAAGACCAGTCTGGAAGTGACTTTAGAGAGCCCTCTGGTCTGACAGCATGAGCCGAGTGGGAGCTGGCATGATGGAGAGACAACTGTGGATGTTACGACACTGACTGAATAAATATGGAATGCATGAATATGTCCCTCTTTACGATCTTTGACTGTCTTTGAAATAAATAGATGAATAGTCTGTATGTGTGTGTATGTGTATGGGGGGTTCTACGCATCTCATTCCTCATGTCAGAACTATTGCTCCCGCTTGCTGTATATGATGTTGGAAGGTTCACTTTTGAGTTAACATTTAAACAAAGTTTCTGTTCCAGATACTGGTTATCGGTCTCATTAAATACTAATAATCTATATCAGTATCAGCCCTGAAAAACCAATATAGGTCAACCAATAGTGTTGATATGATGCATTTACACAATCCCTATAGAATATACAGGAAATGGTTCTGCACAGCACATGAAGCCGTATTTGTCACTGTAGCAGTTGTCTGCGTTCCTTATACTCTGCCACCTCTATGCTTACAGTTTACAACTGCGTCTGTGAAAACATGATGCTTCACACACATCTTTCCCCCTGACCTCACAGAGGATCTCTACAATCAGCAGTTTACAGATTAGTGCCTCCAGGTCAGTGTCTGACCAAATGTGTCCCCTTCTCTTTGTAAGTTATGACATTGAGTAATGGCCAGCATATTTGTCTGTTTTTCCAGAGCATTATGATGTCACAGTGAAGCTGACCTTTGACTTTTGGAAATAAAATAAAACCACAAAACTCTCAGTTCATTCTTGAGTCTAAGTGGACATTTGTGCCAAATTTGGAATTTGGAGAAGTTCCCTTAAGGCCTTCCTGAGATATTGCATTTATGAGAATGAGACAGACAGATGGACAGACAATCAGAAAACATGATACCTCTTTCTGTGGCTATCTCCAGCTCGGACACAGCTGGCACAGCATGTCAATATGACATCAGAAAGACACTGGACTTTTACATTGAGCAGAAATTTCATTTTGGTTGGAATGAAAATCGGTTTATAATGTTTTAAACGTCTAACAACATTATTTTAAAATTTTGAATTTCATGCTGTGTGGACGTTAACATCATGACAGTTTTGGTTTCCTGAAGTCACAACAACCTAAATCCAACCAATTATCAGGGTTAATGACATTGGTGCCCAGATTGGGGGGGGGCGGCATTAAAATAAAATCTGAAAATTACACCTTTTTTCATGTTTCACCAAACACTGGTGTTATTTGATAATGTTTTTTCAGCTTCCAATGTTTCTACTCTTTGCAGATAAGTCTTGCGATTTGGTCAGTAAAGCTGAGGGAAACACAGGCTTTACAAGCTGTGTTCCATTACAGATTTGCACAAAACTTGCACAAAACGAGATTTTGATAAAACACAATTGCGAGATGACTGCATTTCCACTGAGTGATGTTATACTTCTCTCTGGATGTTAAGCAACTTCTCCTCTGGTGATAACATTCCAAGAAGCATGGCAATGGATGTCCAAAACAGCAAGTTTATTTCTATTGCAGCCACTCAATTAAGCCGATCTAATATCGCTGTGATTTATTTGTCTCGTATCAGCGTTAATAAAATCATGGTCTCTTCCTCTGTCCACACATACCGAGTCATGTTTCGTAAAACGTCATGGGACTTCATTGTACTTTTTCTTCTTTTTTAGGTTTAATAGCAGTTGGCATCCATAAAGTTACATTACCGCTGCCCAGTGTTAGAAATCATATGAGCTATGAAAGTGAAAAAAGGGTTTCCATTGCAGTTTTCTGAAATATAGCTTTTTCGAATCACCTGAAATACCACCTCATGCCAGCATACAAACTCTTTGTGATAAACTGGAGTTTTACTTCATTTCAAACTTGAGTTCTTACTCATGCTACCAAGCTGTCACCAGCAGCTCTGCTGAATACATTTTATTGATAAAACTCTAACACCACCCAAGTCACGTCTTGGCCTGAATGGCAGGTAATAGGCCCTTGCGTCTTTACGTGCCTTGGCTCGACACCAAGGCTATAAGTCACCCCGTGCAACTGCCAGTGTCATTCAAGCTTTATTCAGCCCGCTGCTGACATCTTGTTTCACCGCCTTCTAATACATTACGGTTACATTGCTAAAATAGCTTACCTCTTTTTGTCTGAACTGCTCCAGCACAGACAGCCTAGCCTTTGTTTGAATGACGAAAAGACTTCATCTTCTATCCTTGAAGACACCAGCCTTCTTCAGCAGGGATGAAAGCATTGCAGTTGGTCTGAGTTAGCTAGCTCGCTAGCCACTCCACCAGCTAACCTAGCTAGCCTCCTAGCTTATGAGGTATGTCGGACACCAAGAAGCGTTGCTCCCAGTGCTGGAGGTGCACAGCTGAGAAGGACAGCCACACAGGAGACAGGAGCACGCAGAGTTATCACTAAACGACCCCTTTTTCTACCTTTTGTGCTCCCGGCTCCCTCTCACCACGCTCCGCCACCGAGTGCAACTCTTTGCCCCCAGCGCGGACAGCACAGCTCTTCCCAAGCCTGCTAGCCCATAGACAGACGTGGATTTCCCACCTCTCCCTCCGGAACACCAGAAACCAGGCAGCAATCCTTTCCAGATGACGGTGAGTTTTTCCCACAACAGGAGGAACTTGTGAATTTTCACACTGGCCAGTGGGCAGCCATTACAGGCGAAGAAGAGGATGGGGAGGACTTGGCGGCGGTCATTGCCGGAGTGAAGAGGAAACAGAAAGCTGTGAGGGAGCTGATGCAGGGCTGGAACCGAAAGACCCCTTCCACAAGGAGTATATGGAGGTGATGGCGAGGGCAGTAGTCAAACTGAACATTTCATGGCCTGATCCCCTGGCTCGCCCCCCCTCCATGCTCAGTGGAGCA
>NW_024626670.1:0-1306 GCF_008729295.1 Plectropomus leopardus | reverse complement strand
CTTTTCTTTTTTTGTGCTCAAATCTTTGGGCCGTTTCTTGTGTTGCTTGTCGCCCTCTCTTTTCATGTTTTTGAAAGAAATCAAGCCAGCTCAGGTTTCATAAGTTTCATCCAGGGATCATACTTTCCAGCTACATTATGTATGACAGCTGTTTTGATGAAACTTTAATAAAGGAGTTTCCATTTGGCAATAAGCCTCTCTTCTTTGTTTTCACGGTCCGCTGCTTTCTCTCTCTCTTTCTGTCTGCTGTGATAGTCAGCAGTTTCATCATCATTACCTGGCACGTTAAACATTGCTTAACCAAAAGTGAAAGTGAATTGCAGAATCCTCTCATGTCACACAATAGCATGACGCGTCAAGTTTGTACACTGACTCTACCACAGCTGGAGGGCTTGAGAGCTCAAGGTTGCAGTTTCAGACTCACTTCCTTTTTTTTTTTTAAAAAAAAAAAGGACAGTATCGCGTGTCTGTGAAGATCTGAATCTTAAGCCTTGCTTCTTGTTGTTTGGCTTTCGTCATTTCTAAAAATAGAACAACAGAAATGTTTCCATCGAAAGTGTGTTTAGACACAACAGAGTTTCCAGGATGTGGGTGAAAAAAAATCCACTCAATCGACAGTTGACAGCGATTTTGGTATCAGGAACAAGGATGGGTGTATTTTTGGGGAGAGCCTGACTGTGAGATTTGTAATCAAGTCACAAAAGTCATAAATCTTTAACACCCACAGGCTTGTATACACATACGTGTGTTCAGCATTAGCATAAAGTAAAAGAGGTTTCCCACGGAGCCTTAAAAAGTCTTTAAATGCACTGGTTTTATTCATCTAAAAATAAGTCCTTAATCGTTATTAAAATGTCTCAAAGCTATCTTTTAAAAAGACTTTCTTTTGAATATTTAGGGACATGATTGGATAAATATTTGTTTTTCTTCTGATGTTGAATTGCCAAATCCTAAAATTATTCGTAACATTGACTTTAATTTTTTTTTAAAAAAGGCAAATGGCTCTCAGATTTACAGAATGGTCACAATGTATCATTTAAATTTAAATGTACAGATCAAAGATATGCCGTTATATTTAATTCGGAGTGGTGTTTGAATAACTTATTAAAATGTCCGACATCTGACTTGGTAGGAGGAACCCTATAAAACCAGTGTAGATTGCATTTAATGGTTGGAGTTATTAATGTTATCTGTCAGAGCACCTGCAAATGCAGCTCTCATCGGCCAACTTTTATGTTGTTAGTTCATTAAATGATGTCAATCAGACAGTTTTGAAAGTTATTTTAGAGATTATTTGTACAGGACT
>NW_024626669.1:0-3344 GCF_008729295.1 Plectropomus leopardus | reverse complement strand
GGCGCAGAGCCAAATGTTTTATAGCCACAGTACTTTTACTGGAGATTGTGGATATGGTTTGTTTTTACTGACACGGACTAACTCCTGCATTAACTTCTTTCACACATTAAAATAGCACACTTTGTTCGACACTATAATATAAAATGTCTATGAAATATATTCTTACTGTTATCTATAATCTGAACATACAAAAATCTTTGAATCAAGCTCTGTGAGAGGCTTTAGTTGCAGATTTTCTTACCTAAAACAGTGAGTTTAGTTCCAGCTCCAAAGTAAACTTGCCCGTAGGACTCACAGAGACTTTTGACTGTTACAAAAACTCTTCCTGCTGCCTTTCTTTATCTGTGCATCTTTGAGATTACTACACTTTTGTCACTCTTTCACATGTAAGGACTTTGACTTTTAGCTGCTTAAGTTTGCAAAAGAGTCAAATGTTTTGTGCACTAACATTCATCTCTAAAACATCTGTTTATTTTTGTGACTATTTTATCATAATTTAGCCCATTAACAGTTATAATCTTAGTTTATCATTAGATGTCAGCCGAGCTGTGGAGCAAATGAACAGTGTCAGAAACGTTTTCACAGTCATACCTAAACAATGTTTAATGAACTTTAATTGTTTTCTTACCTAAAACTGTTAATTTTGTTCCCTCACCAAAGTAAGCCTCTCGACCAGAGTCACAGTGAACTCCATCAGTGCTGAAATTAGCCCAACATGCTGCTTCTACTTTACTTCTTTAGTTTTTAGTCTTGTTTTGAATGTAACTTTACTTCAAAATCAACAAGAACAGCGATTTTTTTCAGCTATATGTAATAAAAACATCTTCATACTGTCACAGCACTTCACCTTTACAACAGAAGCTCTTACCACAACCTTAACTAGACTTAAGGACAATATGTTTTTTTTAAAGACACAATAACAATGTGTTTTGTTTTTTTTTTAATTTGTTTTGATTTCTTACCTAAAACTGTTAACTTTGTTCCTCCACCGAAGTAAGCCTCTGCACCGGAGCCAGAGTCACAGTGAACGTGATCAGTGCTCAAAACAGCACAAGATGCTGCATTACTTTGAATCGTTACATTTGAGTTTTCTTTTAGTACTACCTTTGTATTTGGTGCATTCAATATTAACCTTTCAATTACCACTTTATGTCAACTTACCAAGAACAGTCAGTTTTGATCTCTGGCTGAAATAGGTTTCAAACTCACAGTGTTTAAACTTAAAAACATAAAGCTCTGAGCCGAACTTAAACTAGAAATGATGCCATTTTTCCATTTGTTTTGATTTCTTACCTAAAACTGTTAACTTTGTTCCTCCACCAAAGTAAGCCTCTCGGTCAGTCACAGTGCAGTCGATGAGTGCACAAAACAGCCCAAGATGCTGCTTTGACTTAGCTTCTTTACATTTTAGTGTACAAATACATGCAACTTAAGTGCTTTTTACAATAAAAACTTCTCATTTACCTGTTAGACGTTTTTCCCATTTACCAAGAACAGTCAGCCAAAATAAGCTTCGTACTGACACAATGTTTAAGCTTCACAACAAAAATCTCTGAACAGTATTTAAATTAGGCCTGAGTGCTGTAAGTTTCTTGAGGAAAATGTTACAAGTTTTTTTTCCAAATTGTGACTTCTTACCTAAAACTGTTAACTTTGTTCCTCTTCCAAAGTAAGCCTCCGAATTAACAGTCACAGTGAACTCGACCATTTCTTAAAACAGCCCAACGCTGCTTTTACTTTGCTTCTTTCCTTCTTTTGTAGCAATACAATCTTCTCAGTTACCACCGACTTTATGTCAACTCGCCAAAAACAGTTCCACAATTCAATTCAATTTAATTCCTGGCCAAAATGAGCTTCAGGCTGACACAACTTTTAAACTTTAGAACAAAAAAGTTTGAACTTAACAGTTCTTTTAAGCTCTTTTTCTTTTAATTTTTTTTGTTGTTTTTTTTTTAAATTTGGTTTGATTCCTTACCTAAAACTGTTAACTTTGTTCCTCCACCGAAGAAAGCTTCATAACCAGAGTCACAGTGAACTCGATCAGTGCTCAAAACAGTCGAACATGCTGCTTCAACTTTGTCGTTTTACATTTTAGTTTTGTCATAAATACAACTTTCCTTTAAATCCAGTAACTACAGCATGTTTCAAGTTGTGTCTATAGCAGACCTCTCAGTTGCAACACAGTTAGACTTTGTGTTTACTTACCAACAGTCAGTCAGTCAGTTTTATTCTTTGGCTGAAATAGGCTTCGCATTAACACAAGGTTTAAACTAAACAATAAAAAGCTTTTGGCTAAACTTAAACTAGACTTGATAGAGTAAGTTTAAGAGAGAAACAATCCAATTAGAGTGTTATTTTTTAGTCTGATTTGATTTCTTACCTATAACTGTTAACTTTGTTCCTCCACCAAAATATGCCTCACCGACACCAGCGTCACAGTGAACTGAATCAGTGCTCAAAACAGCCCAACATGCTGCTTTTACTTTAAATCTTTACATTTTAGTTTTGGCATAAATGCAAATCTCCTTTAGATCCAGCCACTACTGCCTTTTCTAAACAACATTTTGTTGTTACTCTCAGTTATAACCCTGTTGAACATTATCCCAAATTACCAACAACAGTTAGCTGTGTTTCTTCACTGCAGTAGGTTTTGAACTGACAGTGCTTAAGCTTAACAACAAAAAACTCTTAGCAGCTAGACTTAAATGCTGTAAATGTCTTAAAACAACCAGCTTGCTTTTTATCATTTGTTGTGAATTCTTACCTAAAACCGTTAGCTTTGTTCCTCCGCCAAAATAAGCTTCTGCAGCCTGGTTCACAGTGAACTTGGTCAGTGCTCAAAATGGCCCAACGTGCTGCTTTTACTTTGCGTCTTTACATTTTAATTTTGTAATAAATGCAACTTGTTTTGCATTTAACGCCAACAGCTGCTGCAGTAAACCCTGTGATTTTACACAAAACTGTTTCTCTCAATGACCGACCTGATAGGCTTTTAAACTTTTCACTTCTCTTACAGGTGAATTCATGTCAACAAATTTTGAGCTTTTACTTACCCAGAACAGTCAGCTTTGTTCCCTGGCCGAAATAAGCTTCGTACTGACACAGCGATTAAGCTTAAGAACAAAAAGCTCTAAGCTCAACTCAAACTTAAGCTCAAGTACAGTAGGTTCGTTAAAGAACCACTGCACTTACAACACTTTTTGTTTTTCTGTTACATTTGTTTTGATTTCTTATTTTAGCATAGAATATGTGTACAACATACATTTCTTACCTAGAACTGTTAACTTTGTTCCTCCACCAAAGTAAGCTTCATTAGCACCAGAGTCACAGTGAACTTGATCAGT
>NW_024626668.1:0-2834 GCF_008729295.1 Plectropomus leopardus | reverse complement strand
CTGTGGTTGTGCAAGTGATAAAGAAAAGACACACTAAAAACAAGAAGATAAACCTAACAAAGAGCAAGAAAACAAAGAACACGACAGGAGCTGCTGCTACAGGCTGCCTCCTTGCCAAGCGCCATTGAATAATAAACAGGTGTGATGATAAACAGGTGTTGTTTGTATGTCGTCCTCAGACCTCTACATGCAGACAAATCCAGGACAACTGAAACATCGACAGAAAAAAATCTTTATTTGTAGTTTGTCTCATCGTTTCCACCTCGGATTTAACAGGGGACACAAAGCTTTATTGTTTCTTAATTTTTCACAAAATATAAAACCAACATATAAAAATAGACGTGAACTGTACAGAGACACATACACTGCAGAGGGACAAAGGACAACTGTGACTACTCCTCTGTGATTTTTAGTTTAAATCTGTCCAACATCCTCAGAAGCAGAAGAACTTTCTGTTCATGAAGTCCTGAACTTTCCACGACTGTCTGACGCTGTCAAAGGCCGGAGCGGGAGGTGGCATCACCCCCGAGTTTACTGTGTTTCACTGACACGAGTCAGAAAAACAAAACGATTCAGCCAGGTGAGAAAAACAAAACGTCTCGGCCTGGTGAAAAAAAACAGGTCCTAAAGTCCAAATATGTTTGCAATCCTTACTCATTGATATTGCTGTAATCTGTTAGCATCCACCTGAGACTGATCATGTGGTCAGGTGATCATGTGGTCAGGTGACCAGGTGGTCAGGTGATCATGTGGTCAGGTGATCATGTGGTCAGGTGATCAGGTGGTGGCAGGTGTCCTCTGGTCGTTGGCCGATGTCGGAGCGTCCGTATGGTGGCTGAGGTGTTCTGGGTCAGCAGGTGAGTCACCTGGTCTAGACTGAGACAGGCCACCTTCTCCCCGTTCACCTCCAGGATCTCGTCTCCGACCGCCAGCAGGCCGGCGTACAACTTCTCAGTGCTGCTGTCCACCATGTCCTCCACATACACGCCTGCAGGACACCGGTCATCATACGTGTTATTAACACACTGTCCACGCAGCACTGACACACAGTTTACACAGTATTGTTGTCCTTTTATCACATTACTATTATCCTATTAATGCAGTATTAATATCCCGTTAACACAGTATTAATACCCTGTTAATGCAATATTAAAATGCTTTTAGTGCAGTATTAACACATATTATTTATATTACTTGCAGTAGCATATGTATTACTATAGTAGTTTTAGTTTTTACACTATTACTTGTACTAATTACAGAAGTATTAGTAGAATATTGAGTAGCATTAATAGTATTTACAGTAGTATTAGTAGTATTTGCTGTAGTACCAGTACTAGTTACAGTAGTATTAGTAGTAATTACAGTTGTATCAGTAGTATTTATAGTAGTACCAGTAATATTTACAGTAGTATCATTAGTATTTTTAGTAGTACCAGTAGTATTTGTAGTAGTATTAGTAGTATTTGCAGTAGTATTAATAGTATTTAGAGTAGTATCAATAGTATTTACAGTTGCACTTGCAGTATTTACTGCAGTATTAGTATCATTAGTACCAGAGTCGGGTCGTCCTCGTCCTCTGCTGATGATGAATCCGTAGATTCGGTTCTTCGGTTGACTGACCTCCAGCAGAAACGTTCCGTCAGAACAAACCTGAAGAACCCGACCAACAGATCGGACTGACGAGGGACGTCCAACGTCCTCGATACTGAGACAACGCTGCAGGAACCTGAGAGACAGACAGGAGGGTAGACTGTAAGGACAGATACAAGAGGACAGACAGTGAGGACATACAGGAATGATAGACAGGACAGATGCTGTGATTGGCTGATCTGAGGACAGACAGTGAAGACAGAGAGTGAAGAAAGATACAGGAGGACAGACAGCAAGGACAAATACAGGGGGACAGACATTGAGGACAGACAGGAGGACAGATGCTGTGATTGGCTGATTTGAGGACAGGCAGTGAAGACAGACTGTGAGGACAGATACCGGAGGACAGACATTGAGGACAGACAGGAGGACAGATGCTGTGATTGGCTAATCTGAGGACAGACATTAAGGATAAGAAACTGGTCTTACTGGTCAGCAGCTGGTCTGTAGTCAGCTGAACGATCTGTCTTCTTCTGCTCCAAACCAAAACTCTCAACTGATAATGACTTCCTCAATTGCAGGAAGGATGTCCCCTGCAGGACAGACAGGAGACATATGGGTCAGAGAAGGAGGAAGACAAGATGAAGACAAAGAAAGAAGAAGAGGAGCGTCCCTGCTTTACGGATAATAAATCACGGCACACGTTAAAACTCAGCAGCTGATGATGAGACATGAATTGATGATGTCCTCACCACGTTGAGCGGTGGGACAGACGGCATTTTCTTCGGTACTCCAGAGGTCTTTCCGGGACACGAGTAGGTGGGCTCAGAGACGGAGGGGCGGGGCCGTGAGCAGAGGCGGTCAAGGCTGCTGGTTCGAGTCCCACTCAGTCTGACACTGGACAAAAGACGACGTAGAGAAAGACGAGAGGATTCGTCTCTGTTGATGACGCTGAAGGAAACAGAGAATATCATTGAGATCAAATCAGTACTTCAGGTATCAGATCAATATTTAAGGTATGATAAACAGGTGTGATGATGAACAGGTGTGATGATGAACACGCGTGATGATAAACAGGTGTGATAATTAACAGGTGTGATGATGAACAGGTGTGATAATTAACAGGTGTGATGATGAACAGGTGTGATAATTAACAGGTGTGATGATGAACACGCGTGATGATAAACAGGTGTGATCATTAACAGGTGTGATGATGAACAGGTGTGATAATTAACAGGTGTGAT
>NW_024626667.1:0-3754 GCF_008729295.1 Plectropomus leopardus | reverse complement strand
CAATTACATAAATCTGAACAAAAATTTTTACTATTTATAATTTTCTGTTTTCGTTAACTTACTTCTCACATTTGAACATTTAACATTGCTGTCTCTGTTTGCCTTACACAGTAAAATGTATCACCTGGGCATTGAAACATTATAACAGTGTAATGGAACAGTATTCTACATCCTACATATTTCTTTTTAAATATTTGACCACTAAATATTATATTGCCCTCTGGTTTTTAGTGGGCCTCTGACAGACTTAAGTTTTCACCTTTTCAGGCTGTGGATTTCCAGCCGTCCCCATGAAGAACCATTTGATGGCCTTCAGTATAATGTATGCTTCTTTTAGAAATTAGATTGGCAAAACATCAAGATTTTTTTTTTACGTCAAAAAGATGTATTTCATTGACAACCTCAAACATAAAAATTTAACTGAAGCTTTAAAAGTGACAGATTTCATAATAACTTTCTCTGAAAACATTTTTACATGACAGAAAGTCATTTAATGCACGGTTTCTCTGCCCTCTTTACCCTTGACTCAGTATTTTGGTCCCAAACTTATCATGGCCCCAGGAGTCTGAGAGTTATCAAGTTGCCAGGTGAATTAGACATTCTTTAAATTCTCTTTCAAAAACATGAATGAAGAGCTAAATGCATTATACCGAAGTGATGATATTTTTTAAACTGGCTTGATTCGGATAAATGTCAATAAGTCTGTATGTGAAGGAAGCCCACCCAGGATACACTAGAAGTTCTTAATGCCATTCGTTTTTAATTTTTATTGCCCCACAGCTGCTTCATGTCAGTCATCTGTCAGCACAAACTAGAAGAGTAGTGTCACAGCATCTGACAGATACCATATGTTAAGATGAGTCTGCATTTTAGTGCTCTCTCGGCACCACAAACAGCTACAGAAGTGTCTGTTCCTCTTAAAGGTATCACATCACAAAACAAATATTTTCAAATTAGTGGAAAAAGCTCTCTCTCTCTCGTTCTCTCTCTCTCTCTCTCTCTCTCTCTCTCACACACACACACACACACACACTTGCACAGCTTGATCCTTTGGTTTCCATCCTTAATAACCAGTAATTAATCATTTGAGAATTTCCATGTGAAAGGTCTTCACTTATGATCTGAGCTGAGAAAAATCAAACTAACAGCCTGAGAGTATTGCTCTTTAGCCAATTATACAAACATGGTCTTGTTACATTTCACAGAGGGTTTTTTAAAAGGTCAAGTGTGTAGGTTTGAGTATGCTATATTGGCAGAAATGGAATATATAAAAAGTATGTTTTCTTTAGTGTATAATCACCTGAAAATTTGAACTGTTGTGTTTTCATGACCGTAGGATGAGCTGTTTATATCTAAGCAGGAAGTGGATCACCGTGTTGCTCAACCATGTTTCTACAGTAGACCAGAACAGACAAAGCAAATACTGCCTTTGAATAGGACTATTAGATTTTTCACTTTTTTTGACTGGCCAGCATAGTTAGCAGCCCCTCCAGGAAGAGCATGTCAGAAAAACACACACAAAAAACATGTTAACTGCTTTATTCAGTGTTTAAATGCTTTTAATCAGTCTTGTTTGTTTTGGAGAGGAAGAGACCTCTGTGGATCATTCATCTCCTGATTAACACCTCCTGGGCATCTGGATCTTAAGTGATCAGAGAAAAAAGATGAACACATACAAGCAGGTGCTGGACTAGCGGCCCGTCTATGACATGCCAAACAGCATCAGAGAAACACTGATTTGCAATGTTTTATTCATTGTTTTAATCAGTAAAATCTCCTGGCCTGTTTGTTTTGGAGAAAAGGAGGCTTCTGCAGATAATTTTGCTTTCGTTAAAACGTCTTGAACAATGAGCATTGAGGGAATCCGGGAGAAGTTTCATCTGGTTGCAATCTGCAATTCTCACAGCAAGATGATACCAAATTTCCCTAAATCTGACACTATTCTTTTAGAAAACCTGATGTCATCATTTAAATACTAACAGGATCGTGTCCATGGAGTGGCCTGGGGTGGCACCAGCCACCCTGGAAATCTGATTGACCACCCTAGATGCCACCCCATTATGATTGCCTATTGGTCCAGTCAGTTTGAACTGTTTGACAAAGAAACCAATTTTTTGTTTATACATGCAATTCAGTCCTAAACCTGAGAGGCAGTAATGTGCCAGACTAATGTCAAGCCTGACTAATTTTACAAATAAATTGATACAACTGTAAAAAAAAAAAAAAAAAAAAAAAAGTTTGCTACACAGGCTTATTTATTGTAATTTTTGGCACTTTAATTTTGTTGGCACTTTACAGTTGTTATGGGTCGGCTATGGCTTAGAGGTTGGGTTGGTCTCTAATGAAAAGGTCAGTTGTCCGATTCCCGGCTCCCCCAGGTGACATACAGAAGGATCCTTGGGCAAGAAGCTTTGGCTACCAGTGTGTGAATTGTGAAGTGTGATTGTGACACATAGTGTGGAAGCACTTTATGTGGCCAAAAACCATTTATTGTATTCTTTACTCTTGGAGGAACAAGTTCTTTAAGTGTGGAAGCTTTATTTTGCATTTGTGTGGTCTCACTCTGTTGTGCTGTATGTGGAATGTAAGACACTGCAGTGTTAGTAATTAAAGTAGGTAGAAGTAGTAGAGACAAAAATGGTGAAATTAAAGCTACGCCGACCTGTGTGCCCGCAGCAGCATGCCACCCCTGCATAAGTCAGTACCCCACCCACCCAGGCTACCCCAGTAAAAAACATCTGGACATGCCACTGAATAAAAAGACACAAAACATGCTTTCACTCTCATTTTGATTCAGGAGTTTTTTGAGAACAGATTTTAATTATAGTTTGCTGGAATAAGTAGAATCAAGCTGTATGAAGGTCTTCCCGTAAACAAAGTGTGATGCAGTGTTTAGCTGGCAGGTTGGGGGTTCGAACCCACCATCTGGTCCTTCTGTGTGGAGTTTGCATGTTCTCCCCATGTTAGCATTGGTTTTCTCTGGGTCCTCCAGCCTCCACCCACAGTCCAGTGATAACCAGGTTAGTTTAAGTGGTGGGTCTAAATTGCCATGAGTGGTTGTCTGTTTTAACCCTGTGATTGGCAACCTGAGCAGGCCTATACCCTGACTCTGTCAGCTGGGACTGGCTCCAACCCCCACTGACCCTTTAGCAGTTATAGATAATGGATGGATCTTTCAACAGCTCTGAGAGAACCAAAAATTATCCGTCACATTTCCCCAAACAGCTTGTGCAGCAAAATCCAGGAGCTGTAGACAAACTGTTGCACGATGCCCAATATTTACCTCATTATTGCCGTTATTTTCCTCCTGTGGAAGATTATTGGCTGATGGGACCAGAGCACTGCTAGAGAGCAAAACACAGGAGGTAATGAGGCAAACATTACACATTTGGACCTGCTATGCAATCATTTGGCTATGAAGTGCTTAGTTTATGCTGCACAAGATGTTAAGGGGATGCTGCTGAACATTAAAGGACAATATTTCAAGTTTCACCTCCTTAGCCCACTAAACAAATGTATAGGCTACACTTACATTGTTCTTTACAAATGCATTGCATGAGATAAGAAATTCTAGGAGCAGGTTCTTGAAAGTTGATTAACAGTGAAAGTCAAGTGTACTTTATTTTTGGTAAATTTTACATTATAGAGTGTACAGGAGTTTTTCATAAAATGACTTACACACTTTACAGGAGAGCTGTTGTGTTAGATCAGAAATTAGTGTTTTGAATCTGCACTGCCACACACAGCATATGTT
>NW_024626666.1:0-1551 GCF_008729295.1 Plectropomus leopardus | reverse complement strand
TATACCTAAACACTGACAGGGAACATTGTAACTTTTACTTTTCTTACTGAAGTATATTTTACTTACATTCATTTACTAAAGTAAGATTTTAAATGCAAGACTTTCACTTGTATTGGAGTACTTTCACAGCATTTTTTTTAGTAGTTTTACCTCAATAACATGATCTGAATACTTTCTTCCACTGCTGCACACGCCCTTCCCCGAGTGATCGGTAATCTCTGCCCTCATCTCCCATCTTGAGCTGCTCTGCTTGTTTGGGTTTTGCAGAAAAGGCATCTTAAAACAAACTGCTGATAAAATTGCTGGAAAAAGTCACTTATATAACGTCTGTGTGTTTACCAAACGCTGCTCGCATGGCACACGGCAGAGCGACGCTCAGATGACCTGAGGTAATGTTGTGAGGACGGTGAGGAAGGATTTACTGTCCAAACTTTAGGTCTCACGTGCAGTTGGACAAATATTTGTGATGAAAATGAATGTCAGCCACACAGGGAGGCATTAATATTATGTATTATCAAATGTTTTTGTTGCTATTATGTTGGCGTGCAGAGGAGACTTTTACAGCCCCGTGGCGTAAAGAGCATTTCAGAGGATTTTCTGCCCTCAGAAGAAGGAAATCCTGATGAAAACACGCAGTAGAGCCACTTGGAATTTCTTGGCATGGAAATAGTCAGATTTAAGGATTTAAAGACTGTGTCTAAGAAATGGGCTATCAGCAGCTTCATTACAAAGAGCGCTGGTATCAGCAAAGAAAACACATGAATTGTCTCGTTCATTTATCACACGTGATACCAAACATTTACATCTGCTTCGTATCAGCTGCTTGTCAGAGTGCAATTTTTATAGCCTGATAAGTTACAGTATGTCCTTTTAATGTTTTTTGCACTGAATGACTTATAGTAGTGGTTCCCAACTGGTCCGGCCACTGGGTCCAGATTTCTCCTTTATCATAAGTTCAAGGTCTGCACATGAGAGACATTACCAAGTAATTCATTTTATGTGACAAAAAAAGAATGAAATAAAAACATATTGCAAGAATAAAGTGTGATTAGTTTCAACCAGGGTGGCTCTAGAGTTTGAGGACATTTTTTGGTCTTTAAAATTTGGGTTGTTTGTTTTTCTTTTGAAATTTTAAAGCCCTCCAACCTGTGGCCCTTTGCCGCATGTCACCCCCCACCCCCTACCCTTTAAAAAAAAAATAAACATAATAGCAATTTATCGTTTTAAATAAAATATTCCTTCCAAAATATTCCTTGGCTTCATCATGTGGGATGAACACCCAGAAAGTCCAGCCACCCTTGTTTAAAACTTAAATAAATAGCACTGCAACTAAAAAAGCGCTTATGATTGCTTTAAGACCAGTTCAAAGGCACAGCATGCTAACAGGCCACATAATACCAAGAACACTTCAAAATAAAAGCTCTGTGCTGAAATGAAGGGTGTTTTACGCAAACCTGACAGGGCTGCGAGTCACATGTGGTCCATTCAGAATGGACCCACGACTCACTTTTGGACTGCGACCCACCAGTTTGGAACCACTGACTTATAGGA
>NW_024626665.1:0-2030 GCF_008729295.1 Plectropomus leopardus | reverse complement strand
AGAGGGGATGACATGCATCAAAGGGCCAAGGCCAGAAGGGCACACAAGGGCAATTTTTTACAAATTTACACAACACAAGGAAGAAATCATATAAGCAGAAATGAGTCTCTAAACCCAGCATTTAAAAAACTAAAAAAACTAGGAGCACAACACAAAGTGAAAAAAAAAAAACTACAAAGAAAAAAGGCAGCCAGCTTTGCGTCACCTACCGGTTTGTGGACCGTAGTTTTTAAGCCTCAAGTTTCGCACTTTGGTCATCACCATCTTTTTACCAAATTTGGGCCAGAGGTTGGAACTGTGGAGGAGCAAGGCTTATAAACATATTTATTTCTGCTATAGAGTTGCACATTTTAAAATGCTGGTCTATAGGGATTTACTGGCTCCTCAAGCCAACCGCAGTGGCTGTTCAAAGAACTGTAGTTTTTAGCACCCCTTAGTTGGCTTCATTTTTCAGCCCCTGAGGTAGCCACCTGGTCAGTATGTGCAAAAATATTTGATATATGATCTAATGCTGCATCTGTATTTATCCATACACAGCAAAATGTGCCAACATTTGGATAATCAGTGTGAAAGTCCAGTATTCATGTTTACTGAGACTTTGACCTGTCACTGGGCCCTGCAGTGGGTAACAGGCTGTGTCATGATATATCTGTCTTACAAATAAAAGAAAGCAGTGGAGCTAATAGTCCCCTATAATTACAAACAAATGCTAACATTACAGGTCGGCATTGTAACTTTAAACTGTTCTCTTTCATTGTAGTCTTTGTGCATTTTTTTCTGTTCCAGTGTTAGCCTCCAAAGACACGTACAAATCATGTTTGGTACAAAGTTATTTTACCACAACCTGTTGGGGTCAAAGAAAGTGTCAATGTAATTAGCATAAAGCATTAAAGAAGAGAATTAAGACAAAGTCTTACACTTCTTGGTAATTTAGTTTTGTCCATGTAGACTCAGGACTTGAATGAGGGTTGTTTCTCACAGCTTGTCTAGAAATGTTGGGCTGAAAAACAAAGACAATTTAAAATATACAACATTCTGCATCACTGAATTACACTTAAATAAAAAAGAAACACGGTATGCCAATTGCAAACAAAATATGCCATTGTGTTTAATTGTAAGCTGTGACTGGCCAGCAACATTGCTGCCACAAAATACAGAAGAGCAAAACAGTACATGGTTCAATTTTTCAGCTGCAAACAGCACTGCAAGTCGAAGTGACCATGCTTAGTAAGCAGAGCTGTAAACAATGGTGTTTTTTATTGCTGTGCATTTCAGCTTCGACTGTCTGCATATGGAGGGTAAGACTACCTCAGCACTAAAGTTGATTCTGTCACACCTCTGTGACCAAACTAAGCAAACTTCATACGTCCTGCTGCTACAGGCTGCTACCCTAGTTTTTACCTCCAGAGGGTAGAAGAGAATTCAAAAGGAAGTTTTACAAGAAAGAGAAGTTTGGAAATGAGAGCATGAGATTAAAGCAGAGGTGGAGGGAGTGAAAGAATAATGAGTGAGAGATTGTGTTTCGTGGAGGGTCTAGTTTGTGAAAGTGAGAGAGCCTCAGGCCTGACAGCATGGGAGAGGAAGCAGCAAGGCACTGCTATCCCTGTAACATCCTGCACCAGCCCGCAAGCTAATGCTAACACCTTGACTTATTAGCACGGAGCACACACGCAGAGAGACTACACTAACTCACACTGATGCCTTCACACGTGGACTCAGTCTCTCTCTCACACACACACACACACACACGCACAAACACACACACACACACACACTGCATATGCACAAACTTCATGTGCATGCACTTATTTACTGTAAACACACTCTCTCTCTCTCATTATCATTATCTTTCATCAGCACAATGAGCATTAAAAATGAAAATTGTTAAACAATGAATGCCGCTTCGAGACAAACCAAATCAAAGTTTAATAAAGCAGAGACAGAGATAAGGGAGAGAGAGGTGCTCTCTGAATAATTCCCTTTAAAGTGTGTTTGTGTGTGTGTGTGTGTGTGTGTGTGTGTGTGTGTGT
>NW_024626664.1:0-1848 GCF_008729295.1 Plectropomus leopardus | reverse complement strand
ACAATTTTCTTAAATAGTATTTTAGTTGTGTAGCTTTTTGAAATGCAGCAAGCCTTTTGCCGATTTTGCCGAATACAAACTCATGTCACAAAAAAGCACAGTGTTTTCAGGGTGTTGCTTGCTTGTAACAGACTTAGTGTTCTGACAGTATATGTTATTATTATTTCAGTAGTGGAATTTTCACTTAAGTAAATGGATAAAAATGCAAAGAAACAGCAATAATGAAAGGGACATAGGAATAGCGATGTACAACAGAGGAACAATTTCATGAAATGATACATTAAAATTGATGAAGAATTGACATGTGGGGGAAGATGATCTTCCATTTTATTCTTTTAATGAAAATGTCTGCATCAAATGTAAAATGAAATGAAAATAAAACAATAAAGCGATGGATTGCACTCAAATCCTCTCTGGTAGTGTTTTTTCCTCCCTTATCCATTGACACCTACTGTCAGACTGACAGTTAGACTGACTGAAAGTTGAGCCCAAAACCAGACTAAATCCACTCTTTGAGTATTAATGTTTTTCAAAAGGATTATGACTTCAGCTTCTTTCTAAAGTTAATATGAACTGCTATTTTTCATTTCAGTGTATTGAGTTAGGCCCAAAACACTCTTTATCAGCGCTGTGAATGCTGCAGTTGCATCTCCTGCCCACTAGAGAGCAGTTTAATGTAATGATAAAATGAGTCAAACCCCAATCAAGATGCAAATACAACAGATGCCGTTTAATTTCACAATCATTGTTAGCTTTCACACAACCTGATAAGGAAAAATAACTCAACCATTGCTGCTAACATGGAAATGTAATTCAAATATACAGTGTTGTATTTCAGTAGTTGCACTCTAAATTGTGTTATTTGATAACCAAAATAAAGTCATTTTCTCATCATAATTTCCTGAGTTTCCCAACAATAACATCTTATTGTTTCAACTTGAATTGTTCAACAGACTAAGCTTACTGGCCACATTTGTGTGGTACCACAGCTACTTTAACTGAGGTTTTCATTCATGTTATGTTTATGTCAACTGTTAACATATTGTGCCACTATAGAAGAGGCTGCTACAACCTATTTTCAAGATTTTATAAGTGATAGGAGCAAATTAGAAGCTGTAAATCACTTCAATTCATCAGTGTCTTGTTGAGCTGACCATCTGGCAGGCTGTTATTTCCTGACTTATTATAAAGGACCAGTCTGTGGAGGTTAATAAAAAAGCATAACCGAGGAAAACATAACAGAGAGATGAGAGATAGTCACAGTATAGCTGTGTGACTGTCGAGAGTAATTTGCATGCTTCTGTGACTTGTTGACATGTAACAGAGCTGAAGCTTGTTAAACTATGGAAAATCCGGCGTTTGTGCATTTGTGTAAAAATAGAAGCGCACTACTTGATATGCTCCTCCTATTAGCGTGCCGACAAGAAACAAGTCAGACAGGTGACAGGACAAAGTGAAAGCCAAATGAAAAGACACGCAGCTACAACATCCTCAAGATCCCAAGCAAATTCAACTGATTTCTTTTCTTTGAAAGCATGGATGGTAAGTTCTGGTAACTTATTCTGAGTAATTCTGTGCCGAGAGAACTCAGTGTTTACATAGGTTTGTGTATATGTTTTAATTATGTAAATGGCATTAATACTGTGTTTAATTACATTACATTTTTTATAATGATTACATCTATTGGTATTAGTATTCTTTTAAAAAGGGTTTAAAGGGTTGCCTAAGCAGTCAATGGTACTTTTTATCCATTGCACTACATTTAATATATACAGTGCCTTGCGAAAGTATTCGGCCCCCTTGAACCTTTCAACCTTTCACCACATTTCAGGCTTCAAACATAAAGAA
>NW_024626663.1:0-1958 GCF_008729295.1 Plectropomus leopardus | reverse complement strand
TCTCAGAATGAGCAATTTAGCTTTGGTCCTCTTTGTCTGTCAGATAAATGGCAACATTTTCACAAATTTAGTGATGAAATAGCCGGGGTAGAAAAACGAAGGCTCTGATGGACTCTCTGAGAAGGGGGAGCAGCTTGATGTCCGCTCAGACACCCCACTTGCTCCGCTCTCATTTCTCGCCCCCCTGCATGCCGTCGTAGCGGTGATCTCGGTGTGTGTCGTGTTTGTGGGTCTTCTAAGTGCCTGACGACGTGTTTCTGTGGTGAACTTCTCCTCCGTCTTTGTGAATGAAGCTTAAACACTGATGTTGTCCTGCGGTTCGTCTCTGGGACGCACTGACTCTGCATGTTGCTGTGATGTTTTGCACTGTACCGAGGAGCCATGTCAGATTAGTCACATTATTGGTTTGTTACTGTAAGAAAACTGTCATTTTTAACATGAGGGTATGCAGGATATGGACTACATTAAGGTAGTGTTTGTTTGTTTTTTTGCTGTAGAGAGAGTTTGGAGTTATAAGGTTCCAGTGATTCCTGCAAACTTTCCTTTTTTATTTATTCTTTAATTTTTTAAATATATTTTTGTCTGTGTTTCTGTCCCTTTTTTATCATTTTGTGTCCCCTCTGTAAATTGTTTTTCAGGTCCCTGAACACGGTTCAGGTGGACTGCATCATGATTTTTTATTATTTTTTCCCAGCAGCAGTTTGTAGAGTTTGAGTTGCGGGTTAAATAATTGATCAGCTGAGAGGAGCAGCTGCTGGAGAGACAAGTGAATGCAAACTTTTTAAAGACAGCACAATTGACGGTCACGTTTCACTTTCTCTGCTTCTGACATTGTGCTGCTCCATCGGTGCCCAGAGTACACTCTGTGCTCCGACAGTGTGGTGCAACAAATAACCAAATAGTGTATATATTCCAATCTTGCGTTTACTTCATAAAATAGACTAAATTAAATATTTCAGAAATATCAGTATACATGCGAAATTGGCTTGATTTACAAGTTTAATTAAAGTGTTTTTGTATTATATTACCGGTGTCACAGATGCAGTTTTTTTTAACCAACCACAGTTCTTCCCCAAATTTAAGTAGTTTTAAGTATTGTTTTGTGTTCTTTAACTAACTGCAGCTGTTCATACGAGGCTTTTCATTGGCATTATTTTTGTGTTGCAAGTACATCATTTTAGTACATTTTATCTCATGATTTTGACCATTCATTTATTCATTTGTTGCTTCTTATGCCATGTTACCCTTTCGTTACAGTCTCATCTGTGACTTTATATCCAGAAAATTCCGAGTTTAATCTCATAAAATTATGACTTTTTTCTTGTAAATTAACCAATTTAATCTGATGAGATTGATGCTGTTGAAATGTTCGTTGTGAGTTCAAGTTTATGAAGTCTTAATATTATGCAATTAAACTTGTAACTGTACTAGAAAAAAGTCCAAATATTACGATATTAAAGTTTTACGAGAAAAAAAAGGATTTTGTAGATAAGTTCGTAGAGCTTTTAGTGAAAGGAATCCAAAAACATTTTTTATTTCATGCCATGTTCTGACTATCAATTGAGAATTTACAGTCTCCATGTATCGATTATGGTATTAAATTGATTTGTGATTGTGTAAAGAATTTTTTTTTTTTTTATCATTGGAAAACCATTTACTAAAGTACTTCACAGTTTGGATTTGTCAAATATTTGGCACTCAGCGTCCCACAGCTGCATTCAGAACCTTATAACTCCACACTTTATTTCCTCTGCTCAAGCAAACAGCTTCTGGTCACAGATGAGTCATGTTCAGTTTTCAAAGCGATGCAGTGAGAAAAGAGTCCAATCATGCATTGTTTTCCTGTGTGTGTGTGTGTGTGTGTGTGTGTGTGTGTGTGTGTCTGCCTGTCTGTCTGTGCCGGTCATTCTGCTATCTTTACCCTGCTGTTCCTCTCCGGGGAGACAATGAGATGAAAC
>NW_024626662.1:0-3567 GCF_008729295.1 Plectropomus leopardus | reverse complement strand
AGGATGTCCTGAGGTCATAATAAACAAAAGAAAAGCAGGAGATGTCAAGGGAAAACGTGTAAAGAAGTCCAAGAAAGGTGAGGTCAACTACTGTCCAGATCCACCTGAAGGACAGACTTCTGACGACTTGGAGGAAAAGCGTAAGATGATGGAGGTTGAAATGCTGAAAAAGGACCCTGATCACCAGCTGGTAGAAGACCTGATGGCCGCTACGTTTTCCCAGCGCAGAAAGAGATTGTTGGAGATCAGCCACTCATAACAGAAGTCACTTCCAGATGGCCTGCTCTGTTCAATGAGAGACAGGTAATCAGTTACACAATTCAATCGAATTTTATTTAGAGTGTAAAATTACCATGCAACACATTGTACATTAATTACACAAAGACATAAAGCATGTTGTGTCAGATACTGTATACTGTGTCCTATTCAGCAATGTGTTTGACTAATATTTTCTGTTTATGTCTCCTCAGATTAGGGCAGAGTTTAAGAGAATCGTCACCACAGACTTGCTGGAATCTTTTCTCAACGGACTTGATGGCCTGGTACCAAGACTGCTGGAGATGTACAAAGCAGCAACCAGGTCTGGAAAGAAGCAATCACTCAGAGACATTTTGGACTGCCTTGAGAAAGATGTAAGTGGAGGAGCTGATGACCATAAACTTAGGCACCCTTTGTTATGTTTGCTATAAGATTTTTATGGTACTGCATGTTCCTTTGTCTCGTAGGACACAAACGAGAGGAGGAGGACTGCTGCTCTGCTCGGCCTGCCACACTTCATAACCGGCGAAGATCCATCAGACGTCATCAGGATGTGTAATGTAAGACCATAACTATATCTGTCATTCAAAACTGCAGATGTGTGTATGTTTTTGTCTGTTTCACTTTTGTTGTTTTGTTTGTTTATCCTATTGGCTGTGTTCATTCTAATGGTCATAAATTTGGCTTTTTTTTTTTTAAATAAAATTTTCATATTTAAACCGTACAACCTTAAGGATAAAATGTTCCCATTGGATCATTAAAACTAACATTTTTGATCCCTCTGCCGTTACGAGAGTAAAGAAGACCATTTAAAGGATTAAAATCCTGAAATGAATTAATATTTGGTTTTTATGTTGGTTCAGACTGTTCTGGGGACCGACGGACAAAATGGGGGGCATGACTTCCTTGTTCTATTTTTAAGGATTATGATGACTGAAATTTGAATTAGCCTTGTAAAGCCTATTTACTTGTCGACGACAACAATTACATTATCATTTCTGCTTTTTTCAAGGCTCATGTTGGGGCTCTGGATGAAGCCATGAAGGGGATGCAACTTGGCCTACTGATAGGCTATGAAGATGCTGAACGGAATGCCTTTCCACGTGAGGTCTTCAGTGTGGCAGTTGTGGTCGAGGAGACGATTGTGCTGCACAACATGAAAGATGTGCCATTCAGCTTTGCCATGCTGATGGGCGTCATCTACTGTGTGAATCTTGAGTATCCAGAAGCCATGAGGTATTCCTTTGAGTTTCTTCAGAGAGTGGTGATGAAGATCAAAGCAGACCAAGCCTCTGCTCGAGTACACGGTATAAGAAACAGGATCCTGAGGTACAAACTGTAACTTCTGTTCATCATCTGGAAAGAGTTCCTTGTCAATAATTTTGCTCATTCTGTTGAATACAGACTTGTTGTGTTAGAGGCTGGTTTGTCTGAGACTTTAAAAGGAAAGACTTGTATTTCACCAAAAAAAAAAAAGTTCCCATTTCTATCTTTTCAGTGGAATAGGACTGAAGTGGACATGGAAATTACACACACTTAAAATAACTTTAAGCACAGTCTAAGGATATAAAGAACTGATATTGACCCACTTCATTTTGTTGGACTGATTATGAGAGGTGATGGTCTCTGCTGTTCTCTGCTCAGGCAGAATTTTATTTAAGACATACTGTATGTTTTATGGATGTTGAATGCAGTTGTATGGCAAGCCCTTTTTAACATTTAATCAGTAGGGTTGACTAGTATTTTAGTTTTCACTAGTGGAAATGATATTTTGTTTTAATTCAGCAAGTTGCAGACATCTACAATGAACATTTCCATTAGTAAGCAATTAATTACTGATATCAAGAATTAACATTTTGACTAGTGAGAAAAATAATTGTAGATATCCTTAATTAGTCTTGCTAGTAGTCAAAATTACACTATGGATATGCTAGCTCGGGATTCAAAGTAGTCAAAAAAAAAAAAACATTTTTGCTGTGTACATTTGCTACCACTACTGATTAAATGTTAAAAGGGCTTGCAATATACTTGTCCATTGCAGTAGTCCAAAGTAGTTTCAGGATTTACAGCACAGTTATTTAACCACTTCATTTTAACCACTTCATTTTCTACTGTTCTCTGCTCAGGCAGATGATTTTCTTTTAACAGATTTTTTGAATGTGAAATGCACTTTTACACAAACCATAAGAACAATCACAGGGTTTAAAGGATTTCTATTGGCCCACTTCATTTTGTTGGACTGATTACAAGAGGTGATGGTCTCTGCTCAGGCAGACTATTTTTATTTAACATACTATATTATTTTATGAATGTTAAATGCCATACTTGTCTTATGTAAGCATTCAACAGTCTCAGGATTTAAAGCATGGTTATTTAATTGTTTTATTTTAAACTGATGGTCTGGGGTGCTCTCTTTTCAGACATGATTTTCTTTAACGCATTTTTTGAATGTGAAATGCACTTCACAAATCATCAGAACAGTCACAAGTGAATTAGGGCAGCTATAGGGTGACTGTTGTTTAACATATTGTTTAAATTTTCTTATTTAACATGCATAACAGTCTCACTTCAACACACATCGGTTTGTTGTGTAGGTCTTGGAGATAAATCCTTTCATTTATTTTGGCTTTTAGCATTGTGTGTTATCCGGCGTCTGCCCTAAGTGTGTTCAAATGAGTTGAAGGCTGAGGCAATTGTTCAAATAAATGTTTTTTGAACAGATAAGTTGTAAGTTTGTTGTGAAACTGGTAAACTTGCCATTATTAGTCAAGATAAGGCATAAAAATTAAAAATGTTAGTTTAGTTAGCTTGAAAACTGAAGTTAATTTGCTGCCTTAAAAAACATGAGTAAACATAACTTGAAAATCCAATTGGTATGAATATGGTAATTTAAAAATGTGAGTTGAAATAGTGTGGAATTGTGTGTTTCTTTGACAATAGAAAGCAAGTTTTATTGAATGTATAATGTAACATCGTAAGTTGTTTTAACTTGGACTATCAAGTTCAAACAATGAATTATCATTAATTAAAGACTTCTAGAACTTAACTTTGTGAGTTGAAATAATGTGGAATTGTATGTTGATTTAACAAGACAAAACAAGTTTTATTGAATGGATAATGTAACATAGTAAGTTGTTTTAACTCAAAGTATCAAGTTCAAACAATACATTATCATTAATTAAACAACTTGTATAACTTAAATGTGTGAATTGAAACAAAAATTATCTTTAAGTTGAGTTAACTCATGTTTATGAGGCAGCAAATTAACTTACGTTTTTAAGTTGAACCACCTTGATTTTTTTTACAGTG
>NW_024626661.1:0-2670 GCF_008729295.1 Plectropomus leopardus | reverse complement strand
TGTTAACTTCCTGTGGTGTTTTTGTTTGTTTGTTTGTTTGTTTGTTTTTACTTCCTGTGGTGGTGAAGTTGTGTGTGTAAAATCGCTGTGTGCTCCTCCCTGCTGACCAATCCCGTCCTCTCACCTGTCTACAGGCACACCTGATTGGCTGAGCTCCGCCCCGCCCCGGAGTCATGTGACTGGATCACATGAGGAAGCGTTTGTGTTTCCACATCAGTTCAATGGTGTTTGTTTACGTTTGATTTCCTCGCCTGGACGTCCAGCCGCGCTGCGCTCCTCGCCGGACTGCCGAAGCCTCAGGAGGATCACCGGGTCTGCTGGTCCTGCTGGTCCTGCTGGTCCTGCTGGTCCTGCTGGTCCCAGATGGTCCCGTGGTGGTCGGGTCGGGTCGGGGGTTGCAGAGGTTTTGGCTGAAGGACAAAGAGGACCTGGCGAGTGGAGACGTGTTGAGATGGAGCTGGGACGTACGAAGGAGGCAGGCGGGGCGGTGGGCGGGGCGGCGGCGTTCAGAATCAGGTCGGCGTGCTGCTGCGGTCGAGAGCAGACGGGGCGGTCGATTTTTATTTTCTCCTCCTCACATTTCTGCGACGTCCTCCGACCCCCAGGACTCGACCTGCCGTGACCTCTGACCCCAGCTGTGGACTCCGCCTCCAGCGGACGCCGTCACACTTTGACCTGGAAGTTTTTTCGGCTTCACAGGAAATGAAAAGGAGGAGGAGGGCGGACCAATCAGAGGGCAGCGTTGGACTGATGCCGTGTCCTCAGAGTCCTCGTCCTCAGTGTGTAGCTGTACTGTACTCTGTGTGTGTGTGTGTGTGTGTGTGTGTGTGTGTGTGTGTGTAAATAGTGTACAGAGGAATTATTTTAAAGAGCCTGTTGGATGCTGTTGGATTTCCTACTTCCTGTTTTGTCTGGTAGCCTCTGCCTGTTTTTCTACTGTTGTTGATCTGATATTAAACCTGTAGCTGGTGGAACGGCGCCCGACCTCAGCGTGCTCTTTATTCCCCAAAACTGCCGCCACTTCCTGTCTGGCCACGTGGCGCTCACTTTAATGCGCCGTCATCGTGTCCACGACGTCCGACCGCGGAAGAAGAAGCAGTCGGTCCCGAGCGTGTGCAGACTGCGCGGTCTGAAACACAAGCGATTTGTTATTATCGCCAAAGTAAAGCTCCGATGACTTTCTTTGATTATTTAGCAGAACGACTGAAAATCACAAAATATGATGTAAACGCGACGTCATCGCTGACATCGGGCGGCCGGCAGGTTTGGAAGGTTTTTTTTTTCAAAAATCACCAAAACTTTTAGAAACAGACAAAAAAATCAATCTTTCGTTAAAAGTTACCAAAGATTTTTTTGAAGAAAAAAAATGTTTCTTTAAAAAAATAAACAGGACAACAAAAAAACTTAAGTCTTTCTTTGAAAGTTACCCAAGATTTTTTAAAGAAAAAAAACCCACTTTCTTTCTTTAAAAATCACCCAAAACATTAGGGACAAAACAAAATAAAAATCAGTCATTTTTTAAAACATACCAAAGATATTTAAAGAGAAAAAATCTCTTTTAAGGGAAAGAACTTTAAGAGTTACCAAAGATTTTTTAAAGAAAAAAAAGTTTCTTTCTTTAAAAATCACCAAAACATGACGAAAACAAAAAAATCCATAAATCTTTCTTTAAAAGTTACCAAAGATTTTTTAAAGAAAAAAAAAAAGTTTTTTTTTTTCTTTAAAAAATCACCAAAGAATTTAAGGGAAAAAAACAAAAAATCTTTCTTTCTTTAAAAGTTACTTTTTAAAGGAAAAAAGATGTAATGTGCAATCAGTAACCAGCCTTTTCTGTTGCCATGGCATCGTAAGGGTTAAAGCAGCAGTCAAAGTGGCTCCTGAAGACGTTTGTATCCCATAATAATCCAGGATTTTTGTCACAGCTGCTGATCGATCAGACGGAGTCACAGTCAGCATCACGACCTGCTGCTTCACACTGACGCTCAGCCTATGGCCCCTGGACCAAATGTGGCCCCTGACAGGGCCCCGGTGGCCCCTTAAACATTCTCTAACTGACAGTAAAAATACAGTGATGGACTCTGTGAACAGTTTTTGTCCTTTTAGTGTCCACACGGTGTCAGAGACACAAACCAGCATCAACATAGAGCTTGTTGTGGCGCTGGTGGCTCAGTGGACAGCGGCAGCCCATGTACAGCGGCTGTGTCCTCACCGCGGGTGTGATCCCCTGTCACACTTAAACTGTCCTGTCCATTAAAGGCCACAAAATAATATGAAAAAAGAGACCACTAATGTCCTAAAATGTCCTAAAATCATCAAAATGTCTTCAGAGAAATGTCCTAAAGTCCTGAAGACGTGTGGGGCTGCTGTGATTGGCCCCTGGCCCCGTCGTGTTGCAGGAGGCCCCTGCTCCTCAGACTGTGGTGCGGTGGTTCGGCCACAGGGAGGCGCTGCGGCGCCGTCTCATCAGCCACAGGCGGATTAAAGGGACAGTTCACCACAAACACGCAGAGCCGCGTCCTCTCTGTTTGGAGCCGGGACGCCAAAGCTCTGCTGCCCTTTCTCTGTAGCAGAATCTGACCTCTGACCTCTGACCTCTGACCCTGGGGTGTGTCAAAAACACACCTAAAAAAACCCAAAACAAAACCAACAAGCAATCTTTTTCTGTTTAAA
>NW_024626660.1:0-1119 GCF_008729295.1 Plectropomus leopardus | reverse complement strand
AAATTCTGCAACTCGTCGGCATATAAAAATCTTGCAAAACCTTATGGAGAATCTGGAAAATGCATGTTGATCCAGCCAAACAGAGATGCTTATCACAAATTACCAGGATTTTACCCCAAAATGGTGTCAAATATGCTGTAAAATCCTGCAGTATTGGACCTGAGTAGGGTTAAAATATTCTTTTGTCATATTCTTTGGCTTTTTTTGCAGTTTGATGCTCCGCTGCTCCTTTATGGACTGATTATAATTTGTAAATACTTTATCTGATTATTTTCTCTCCTTTTCCCGTGTTTTTTCTCCCCTCCCTGTAGATTGAGATTCACTGCGAGCACCAGAGGTTCCGGATATTCGTGGACGGACACCAGCTCTTTGACTTTTATCACAAAGTAAAATCTTTGACCTCTATCGACACAGTACGGATAGAGGGAGACCTACAGATCACCAAGCTTGGTTAACGTGCCCCCATCTTCCTGCAAGGCGTGTGTGAAGCAAGGACTTGACCACAGATGACCATCAAACACACACACGAGCGTCTGTTACGTCATCACCCATCGTGCAACACTGCAGCAGCATGACGACTGGAAACGAGGCTCTGGCTAAGACAAGTTAGAGCTCTCCTGCTTCATTTTCACTCACTTCTTTCCATTCCGTTGTATTGAAACTGATGTGATGATGCTTTGGGTGTGAATGTGTTCGCTCAGTTTTCAGGTTTTTCTCTTTATAGCCCCAGTTTTGTCAGATCAGGGATCTTGCAGCTTATTAATAGCACATTCATTTTTTATGTGGAGTCCTTTAGGGATGCTGAGGCGGGTGTGGAGTGCTTTCGAGGATGGAATAATAACTCGGTTGTTATAGATACAGGTTACTCAGGAACAAATTTCTGGCTCTGACCAGCTAACGTGAAAGCAAACTGTTGAAATTTAGTGACTGATTTCAAATTCTGCAACTCGTCGGCATATAAAAATCTTGCAAAACCTTATGGAGAATCTGGAAAATGCATGTTGATCCAGCCAAACAGAGATGCTTATCACAAATTACCAGGATTTTACCCCAAAATGGTGTCAAATATGCTGTAAAATCCTGCAGTATTGGACCTGAGTAGGGTTAAAATATTCTTTT
>NW_024626659.1:0-3402 GCF_008729295.1 Plectropomus leopardus | reverse complement strand
ATGTGATGTAATTTTGTTATTTTAATTAATTAATTATTAATTAATTATGAATATAGTTTTTCCCTACCTTTTTGCTTTTTTCCCCTGTACATTTTTCCATAGCTTTTAAGAAATAATTTACTAAATCTTCTAATTTATTGTAATTTGTGTAGGTAAAATCAACAAACAAAACAAAACAAACAAACGATAATAGAAAGTAAAAAAAAAACACAACAAAACACAAGGCAGACAAAACTTGAAAAAAAATAATGTAATTTTAAAATATAATAATTATGAATATAGTTTTCCCCAAGTTTTTTTTTTTGTTTTTTTTTTTAATTCTAAATCAACTAATATCTTGCAATTTGTGGAACATTTATTATCAAGTTGCATAATGCCCCTCCCCCCATGTTATTGAAAGGAACTGCACCAATTTGCTTGGCATTTAAAGGTTTTTAATCCTTCTGAAGGATGTCTGAAAGCAGCACTAGAAAAGTGATGTCACTCCTGGTTTCAAAGGGTTAATGTATGGTCAGAATCTCTGGTTTACACTGTTGCACATTTACATATTTGATGACATAGCTACTCACCACGTAGAGGCTTCCAGTCAGCAGTGGTGGGGATTCTGTAAAGACAAAATCACAGCTGTGCTAAGCTTGCAATGGAATAGTATTTGCTCCTAATTGCTAAAACGGAACAGCATAATCACCACTCAGAAGTAACCTTACCGCACGGCTGTGGCCTCTGAGCGAGGCAGCCTGCTGAAAGGCACACCAACAGGACGAGGGCTATCATGTCGTCTGATGATAGATTCCTCTGCTGCTGCAAATATGCTGCAGCGCTCACTTCCTTATAAACAAGCTGCTGAGGCTCCCAGTTTGCATCCACTGCCAGGTTTTCATTGAGTCCTCAGTAGTTTACCTGTCCTTTCATAATAAAACACCATCACTAATTACATGTAAGATGTTCCAATTACTCAGGCGAACAGTCAAGCTGCAGTTGCACTTCACATCCATGTCTGTCAGGAGTCATACATAACCATGACAGAAGATAATGTTCCAATTATGGATGTTGCTGCTTCCCCTTGACAGCACAGCAAAAATATACAATCAGCACAGTTTCAAGATCAGTGTGACCAGTTCTGACCAAATGTCTCCCCTTATGAGCCTGAGTTATGATGTTCAACAGTGGCCTAGAAAAGTATTTGTGCAGAATGTGATGATGTCATGGTGAAGTTGGCCTTTTTTGGATATAACATATCATCAGTTGTCATTTTATTATGCCTCCAAGCCAGTGTCATTTTTATGGCACACTAACAAAATCAATGCATGTGTACCTGGCTGGATTGGTGGCTGGCTGGATGGATGGATATACCATAATGATTTTTATACGATACACTGTACTATGAAATTTTTGAAAAGAGATTTTATGTGACATACCATACTTTTCCTTTTTTAGGACATTGGTGTGTGTTGTTCTCTATTCTGACAAGTTTTTTTTTGGACATTTTATACGATATGACTTTGTTTTAATGAGATTTTATCTGACATACTGTATTATGACATTTTTGATATTTAGATTTTATATAACATGATGCTTTTTAAAGACAGGTCTTTATGACAAAAACTATGTATTTTTTAAAAATGTGATTACATATAAAATGCTATACTATGACTTTTTTTTTTAATTGATATGCTATACTATGATTTTTTATCAATTTTTGGAAGACATTCTATGACCTTTTTATGAATTTTTGGAAGACATTATACAATGATGTTTTTGTGGCATTTTGGGTCATTTTTGACAACATACTAAACTAGGATGTTTTTAGGTCATTTTTGTCATCCTCACTGATCTTGCCAGCAAGTTTTTTTCCTCCACAGTTGACTTTATGTTGAAAGCATACAACTCCGGGTCGAAAAATGTCGACACAGTAAAGTATGTCGAAAAATGTTAAAATATGACGTGTCCAAGAACTGAAAATCACTTAGTATAGCATGTCGAAACACGTCATAATATAGTATGATGAAAAAAGGTAAAAAAATGTCAAAATAAAGCATGTTGAAAAATCAACTGAAAACGACATAGTATGTTGAAAAATGTCAAAATATTACATGTCCAAACAAAAGCTGAAAACCATCTTAGTATAAAATGTCAAGAGAAGCCATGTAGTTTGATGAAAAAACGTCAAAATATAGCGCGTTGAAAAAGCAACCGAAAACGACATAGTCGAAAAATGTTGAAAGCATACGACTCCAGGTCGAAAAATGTCGACACAGTAAAGTATGGCAAAAAATGTTAAAATATGACATGTCCAATATAGCATGTCGAGACACGCCATAGTGTAGTATGATGAAAAAACAACAAAAAATATAGTGTGTTGAACAAATGACTTAAAACGATATAGTATAATATGATGAAGAAACGTCCAGAAATATTGTTAATTTGTTAACATAGGTTCAGGAGCATGACCACATCCCAACCACTCCTCCACTACACCTCTAATTACCTGCCTGCCGACTTATAGTGGGTCAACCCATCCTGCCCTGTTTTGGATCTCTTGGCCTTCGCTCCCTTTCCCTTGTCTGTTTGTGCTTCTGCCTTGGTTATTTTGTCTCCCCTCTCCTCGTTCCTACCTTGTTTCCTTCTCCCCTAGATCTCATTATTGATCCCTGTGCACGCCTCTCCTATGTCTCCTTCTAGGCACATCTGGGGCTCAGAAATCAGATTTGGGTGAACACATGCCGAGACGGTACCCCCACTCTGAGTCTCCCTCTATCCAGCCATCAAGACTTCCTCCCAGACCAGCCTGACAATAGACATCCTTTTGCCACCCTCACCCACATTTCGCTACTCAAATCCATTCATCTGCCCATACGATCAAACATTCAGATTAAAATAAATCTTTGAACGATATATTGCTGTGATGTGGTCCTTGCTAGTGATTCACAGTATGTCAAAATATGACATGTCCAAAAACCACTTAGAAGAAGAATGAATGTTGAGACACGTCATAGTATAGTATGTCAAAAAAAACAGCCAAACATGTAATAATATAGCATGTTGAAAAGTCAAATGAAAACGACAGTACAGTATGTTGAAAAATGTCAACTGAATGTCAACAGCTAAAAACCACATAAAATAGTGTGCCAATACATGCCATAGCATAGAATGTTGCAAAAACAGCCATAGTACAGCATGTCTACAAAACGTGGTGTTGAAAAAAATCCGCAAAAAAGAAGGGCTATCGTATGGCAAATATGTCAATATTTTACAAGTCAAAAAAAAAAAGCTGAAAACCACCGAGTATAGCATGTAGAGGCATGTTGTAGTATACAGTGTTGAAAAATCATCCAAAACGGCCAAAAAACCAATAACATGGTATGTTGGAAAAAAGCATAATTTGACATGTTAAAAATATGA
>NW_024626658.1:0-1664 GCF_008729295.1 Plectropomus leopardus | reverse complement strand
TCTAAAACTCACTGGAGACTACAGCCTGACTACACACACACACACACCAAACACACAAACTTCTCTGGCTCCAAAAACATCACACGAGGCTCAGCTGAGACAGCCATGCAGATGTTGTGTGTGTGTGTGTGTGTGTGTGTGTGTGTATTTTCGTGTGTGTAGAGGAGGATGATAAAGAGCTGGCGGACCGCTCTGTTTGCTCCCTGCAGCTGGTTGACTTTGCTGAGCTGACACTGGTCAGTCTAATCCCAGTACTGTGTATTTTGGCTCTCTGGCTTCTCCAATTTTCCCGTCAGGAGTTGCTCAGCTGGATGTCTCACTCACTTTCTACCTCTCTTTTTTACCTACATACTCAAGGGAGTGCATTATGTCTTAACACTTTTGTGTTAACAAAAGTGAAAATAAATGGTATATTTGCCCCATGAAACATGGCCTATCCCCTTTAATATCTGGAACATGTGCTTTTGTCCCCTTATAAAAACAGGAAACAAGCAGAGGACTTTTTTACAACATTAATGAATGCAGAAAAGACTCAAACTGGTGCTTAAAAACTCACCAGAATGCACTAAATGAAGCGTTTGTTGCTCAGAGTTTTCTGATGGAGCCCCCTGTTTCATGTGTGTTTCATGTGTGTCCCCAATGCTGAAATGAAACCTACACAGCTTGTGCTTCATCCTTTCACCAAGTTATGTGAAAATTGGGCCTGCAGTTTGTTTGTTTTTTGTTGTTTGGTTGTTTTTTTTGCAATCCTGCTTACAAATAAATAAACAAAACTAAATCCTGAACACGATTGGTGGAAATATCTATAAACTAGAGTTAGAAAATCAGGAAAAATCGGATCAAAAATAAGCAAACTGTACATGTAACATTCTGTAAGGAATGCAACTAACTAACCTTTTTTTTTAAATAATTTAGAATTAATATGCTGATTATTTTTCTTTATTAATCTATTTGTGTTTTGGTTCATAAAATGTCAATAATTCAATATCAAGGAGCCGACAGCAGCATCTTCTCATGTCTGGTTTTGTCCCACCACTGAACAAAAACCAAAAGCTATCCAATTTGCTAAGATGCAAAACTGGAAAAAGACAATCACTAGTGAGCAGGCAAACATTTTTGGCATTTTTTATACTGGAAAAAATATTAAAAAGCTGCCTAAGTGCCAAAATGGTTAATCATCTGCTAATCAACTCATTGTTTAATCAACTACTTGTTTCAGCTCTACACTTTATGCCAACTTTCTCAAGTGTATGCTTCAGAAGCTATTAAAGTTTAATAAACAAACCCATTGAGGAGTAATGCTCATGATTTTATCCTCCACACTGTGTTATGAGATGTTTTATCATAACCTCACAGAACTTTTTAATATACAATCTCACTGACCTTCTAAACCCACAGGATTTTAATTTAAGTTCTAGTCCAAATATTACAGTTTCCAATGATGTCAAAAATGTCACACTGATTTAAACTTTAATGCACATACATTTAGAGACAAAAGATCTGCACATTTTTCCTTTGATTCACAGTAACAGCACAGCAAAAATAAAAGGGGATTAATAAAAATGTTGCTTTCCTTCCCTTCCCATTTCTTCTTTGCATTTGCACCCACACACACCCACACACACACACACACACACACACACACACACACACACACACACACA
>NW_024626657.1:0-708 GCF_008729295.1 Plectropomus leopardus | reverse complement strand
TAACCATAGTTACTTAGTGGGACTCACATTGCCACATTCATTGGAACAGATCTCTAACCTGAACCAGCGAGACAAAAAAAAAGACCTTCTTTTCATTCATCTGTGTCAATGGAACATCATCGCTTACTCACCTGTCCCTCACCTGTCCTTCACCTGTCCTTCACCTGTCCCTCACCTGTCCTTCACCTGTCCCTCACCTTTCCTTCACCTGTCCCTCACCTGTCCTTCACCTGTCCCTCATCTGTCCCTCACCTGTCGTTCACCTGTCCCTCACCTGTCGTTCACCTGTCCCTCACCTTTCCTTCACCTGTCTCTCATCTGTCCCTCACCTGTCGTTCACCTGTCCCTCACCTGTCCCTCACCTTTCCTTCACCTGTCCCTCACCTGTCCCTCACCTGTCCTTCACCTGTCCCTCAGTTGTCCCTCACCTCTCCCTCACCTGCCCCCCAGCTGTCCTTTGCCTGTCCCTCACCTGTCCCTCACCTGTCCCTCGCCTGTCCCTTGCCTGTCCCTCACCTGTCCCTCACCTGCTCCCTCACCTGCCCCCCAGCTGTCCTTTGCCTGTCCCTCACCTGTCCCTCGCCTGTCCCTCAGCTGTCTGTCAGTTGTTGTTTTTGAGCATCTCAGTCTGTTTCAGAAACTCTTTGAGAGCCTAAATCTTATTGGACACAGTTCACCTATAAAAGCGAACCTGATTGGAGCAGGACA
>NW_024626656.1:0-1594 GCF_008729295.1 Plectropomus leopardus | reverse complement strand
CTTATCTGACTGTTGATCATTTTTCAACCAGAAAAAGAACACATTTATACAATCTCAGGGCTCATAATTACTCTGAAGTAAACTTAAGTTCACAATAATATTTCCACACTGATGATAAACTGGAGTTGTGCTTTTTTAAAGAATCTTTGTATGCATCACAACAGTCCTCACATAATCCTATATTTCTATGATGACTTTCTTAAACTGGTTTAAGAACTCTTAAGTCCTTATTTGTTGGGGTGATGAGTGCAAATCCGTCCAAGAAAGTTGTTTTGACATCAAAATAAATGCTATTTTTGAAGAGTTAATTTGTTCCTCTTTTGTCTTTGCAACAAACCAAAAACAGAGTGAAAAGTGATTTTTAAAAAAAGTGTGTGGATGTCAGGAGTGCAGGGTGCAAAGTTAAAGAGATGACATGAGATAAAAATCTGAAATAAGCCAAAATATCTCTCTGTGGTAAAAGATTACTTCCACAACCTCTGCCATGTTAATACACACCTCAGAGACAGCATGGCAACAACACAAAGTCAAAGGTCTTGAGGATTATTCTGGTTGTGAACAACATCTCAGCTTTCACTGTGACCCAGACACTGAGTGATAAAGAAAACCTCTTTGCTGTGAATCACAAAGTCATAATAAAATCTGAAGTCAAAACACAAAGCTCAAACAGGAGGTCCGCTCGACATCCTCCACGCCTCACAAGCACAAATGACCTCTAACAGCTGAGACTGTCTGACAGAGACACTAAGAGAGCTTTATTCCCCAGAATGATTGCTGTTGAACCATATCAAGTGAAAATTGTCGCGCTGTTGAGCCCCGTCAGTGTATTTTCAAGGTTTACTACAATAACGATTGCCCGAATGCCCGGGGCAAGTAAAAGGCCCCATGAAGCCATTGCTGCCCCAACCCTCCGAATGTCCCTCCCCTCAGACATCCGCAACTCAGAGTCACTCCACTCGTTTAGAAAGGAACTCAAAACACACCTCTTCAAAAAAGCCTGCAATACCCGTCTCCCACTGCCTCCCAATATCTGAACTGTCATAACCTCCTATATTTTGTGTTTTTTGCATTTCATGTAAAGTGTCTAAATACTCAGACAAGCGCTATGTTAGGCCTATAAATTATGATTATTATTGATATTATTATAAATCTAGCCACTTATCTCTTTTCCGACTAAGCAGTGGTAAAAAAGAAACACATTGTTTTTTTTCCAGAACTTATTATAGAAATAGCTCAGATGTGAGACATCTGGTTTCGTTCTCAGCTCTGTTTAGAAATGCATGTTTGCAGAACCAACTGGGTCCTTGCAAGAATGATGACGTCGCCATAATAAGCATGTCTTAACTACACAAATATTAACACTGTGCCCTACAGATGACAAAGATCTGAATTTGATATGTAGCTTTGAAAGCAGTTTGGAGAGGAAGAGTGAGTGGGTGGAGCAGGCCAGGGGTCTGTCCAAAGCTCACAGCCTGAACGACGTCGACTCAGACACTGGCTTAAGTTCTCTGCACAGTCAGGAGTCAGACGGCCACCCTGTGTGAGAATCACTGGTTTAGGGATTTTATCTGGAAGTCGCTTATCTGACTGTTGA
>NW_024626655.1:0-2692 GCF_008729295.1 Plectropomus leopardus | reverse complement strand
CTTTCAATTTGAATAATTAATTTTGTAACATTTCAACCTTTTTTCAAAATTTTCTGAATTATTTCTCTTTCTCTTCGGCTGCGTAAAATAACATCATAAACCGTTTTGTCCATCCGTGTTCTCAGCTTACGCCATCTAGCAGTGTTTCGTGTAGATGCAAAAGGTGGCTTTTTACGCTGAAAGTGCTGCAAAAGTGGTGATATTTGACGACTTGAGAATGAAAATGAGCACGGGGTGATAACAGATACATTGAAACTTTATGTTGCAACAACACTGTGGTTAACGTGGTTGAGTTCAGGCAAAAAAAGCCCATTTGTTTATAGAAAGGAAAAGGTCATGGTTTGACTTAAAAACACATTTTTTGGGCACAGCCACGGCTAGAAATGCAGTATGGTTTGAAGAAACGTACAATCCCATCATTTTCTTCCTGCAACTGGTCTGAGCTCAGACTGCCATCTTTTGAGTGAGTATTTTAAAAATTGTTTTGGCCGCATTATTAGCTGCCACATGAGCCACGCAATGAGCAACACCGCTTAAAGTGACATTTTAAGAGGGAAGTCTTAAATTCAAGTGTTTCTGCCCTCAAAGTGTGATTTTTAATTAGTACCAACACACACGGCATTTCAGTTTTCCCAGCGACTATATAAATACATATTTTAGCTCCATAAAGAGCATTATATTCTCCTCCTGCAGAGCGTTTTTGGTCTTTAAACAGACCATCCAGACGCATTAAGTAAGTGCTAAGAGGAGTTTCTGTTGGCTCTGCTGTGCATCACTGGAGTGTGGGTGGTTTCTCTCCACACAGACTCTCTCTCAGTCGCTCCAACAGGCCACAGAGGCCAGAGCCAAACACACTTCTACTCTTTACTCTGCGAACACACACACTCACTGCCAGGTACACCTGAGAGCCAATCAGACGACACGGCAGCAGATTAAAGCTCTGGACGCACACCTACGCTGAGGTCGTGTTTTATTTAAATGGCCTAAAAATGTCAAAAACGAGATTTTCTGAACAAAATGCCTTTATCTGATCACATTATCGGGGTATTTATACTATCTTACTATTTTTAGCTTTATTCTTTTGTTATGCATTCTTTGCATTCGATTTGTATCCTTATTTTTATCATGCAGGTTTTTGGTCTTTATGTTTATTATGTCTTTTCATGTGAAGCACTTGGTGCATGTAATTTCTTTGTAGCTCACCTTGCTTTTAGTTAATTTTTTTTTTTAGAAATAATTTAAATATGTAATGATGATAAACATTCCCTAGCTTTTTCTTTTTCCTCAGACATTTTCCCTAATTTTTAAAAACTAATTTTGCTAAGTGGCGCATCGTCCTTTTCCCACGTTTTTGAAAGACATCACACCAGCTGACTCAGGGTTCAAAGGTTAAAAGGCCTCTTAAAGCAGAGGAGAAATTTGATTTTGCTTCAGGTTTCAAGGGGTTAAAATAAATCAGACGTCAGAAGTTCTTAGTCACTCTATACATTTTCCCATAATCCCTTGAGGTGGAGTTATTGACATGTTTCCGTGTGTGTCATCATGTGATGCGTTGTCTGACAGATGGAGACGTTACCTTCTGACTCACCTCTCTGTCATTTAAACAGCACATCTCCGGTTGCTAGGAGACACTCAGCGTGCGACTCATCGACCACGCCGCTCACATCCCTTCCTGTCTGAGCAGAGTTTAGCCTCCAGCGGCTATTTGAGCGCCTATTGTTGCCGTGCGGTGAGTGTGACAGCAGTAAAAGTGGGGAGACCTCGGCAAAGCGAAGCTGGAAAAACACATAAAGTAATTGAGTGTGTGTTTTTGGCAGCAGCAGCTTTTTATTTCCTGACATGTTGGCTTTTTATGACCTCTGTCATTTTGGTCTGCGGCGGTGAGCCTGTGGTCAGTCACTGTCTTCCTCCACTTATCCCCCATAATTCATCGCTTGCAGGATTGACAGACAGAAAGGAGAAATACTCCACATTAATACTACAAACTGCCTTTTATGGCAGGAAACTGAAATCTAAATGTTCAAACACAGAACTGGACTCCAGCCTTAAGTTTAAAGACGACAGAAAAGTGCGACCAGACTCTGAAACGCTTCCCTCTGCCTCGTTCTTTTTGATTTTATTATATTATTATTTAAAATCTGTTTTTAATGTTTGATTTATGCAGATATTATTTTAACCCGTCTTGCTTTTGCTGATTTTTGTTTTATTTATTCTGTATGTTTTACTGACTTTAATTGATTGTTTTTGTCTTTAAACGTCTTCGAGTATTGTGAAAAGTTCTCTATAAAATAAATAAATAAATAAATGAATGTTTTGAATGTTATTATTATTAGCAGTATTAGTATTAGTGTTATTTGTTTTAGTCTTTTGACAAAAAAGTTTATTAGCTCTTGTCAAATTTTTGTAATTTCATTCTTGGTATATGAGGTCGGCAAAAACTAAACATCTTTGCTTGTGTTTTTGTCAGTTAAATCTTATTCTTGTATTTATTGTGTATTTTTTTAAATTTTTGTCTTATTTTATCTTTCATCTGACAGATATTGTTGTCCAAAGCTAATTACAAGCGTACATTTAGACTTAACTCTTTGTAAAGAGAAAGAAGAAAATAGTAAAGAAAAATTAAAGAAAATAATCAGAAAATAAGCTAAACAACATTTGCATGAAATGAATTAAAAGTTACAAAAAAAAAAAA
>NW_024626654.1:0-2165 GCF_008729295.1 Plectropomus leopardus | reverse complement strand
CCCCGACTCAACATGTCAACCCACCTCCGACTGCCGACAGTTTATCTCTCTATCTCTCTTTCTCGATATAGGAGGTCCTCTAGAGCGCCTCATGCTGGAGGGGCGATGCTGCTCGTGCTAAAAAAGCAAAAAACCCGACGATAATTTCCCGTTAGCGGCCTTTCTTCGTGTTCTGCCTGTCCCTGACCAGCCCGCACGTGACGGCGCTGCGTGTTTAAAGTGAAAGTCGGGGATGAGTTACTGATGCCGACTGATCCACTCCGGTCTCATTCTCCGCTGGTGTCCCTGCCGGTGTCTCCGCCGGTGTCCACTGCGCTCTCAATTTCCGCCGCTGTCCCTGCTAGTTTGCGCTCCAGTCTCATTCTCTGCCAGTGTCTCCGCCGATGTCTCAGTAAATGAGCGCTCCACTCTCATTCTCTGCCAGTGTCTCCGCTGATGTCTCAGTAAATGAGCGCTCCACTCTCATTCTCTGCCGGTGTCTCCGCTGATGTCTCAGTGAATGTCCGCTCCGCTCTCATTCTCCGCTGGTGTCTCCACCAGTGTCCGCTCTGCTCTTAATTTCCACCCGTGTCTCCGCTGGTGTCTGCTCCACTCTCATTCTCCACTGGTGTCCCCGCCTGTGTCTCCGCCAGTGTCTGCTCTGCTCTCATTCTCCGCTGGTGTCCCCGCCCGTGTCTCCATTGGTGTCCACTCTGCTCTCAATCTCCGCTGGTGTCCCCGCCAGTGTCTCCGCTGGTGTTAACTCCGGTGTCCGCTCCGCTCTCATTCTCCTCTGGTGTCTCTAAATGTCCGCTCTGCTGTCATTGCCCGACAGGTGTCTCAGCAGGTATTTGTCCTACACTGTCTGCTGCAGGTTCATGTCTTTGCTTGTGCAGTAATTGGCTAATGTATATTTCTGTCAATTTCATTATATAAATATATTTTATTTTTTCTTGTGTTAAATTTCAGGTAATTTTCTTGTAACTCTCAACTTGTGACTTACTTTAATGTTTTTTACGGACCACGAAGGTGGTTTTCTCGTGATAATGGATTAATTTATCTGGTTAACGACATAATTTTCTGGTTATTAAGAAAACTAAAAAAATCAGGCTGGTGAAAAGTTTTGTCGTTATCTCGTCAAAAGGGCTTTGGTGTGAACAGATTATTTTTTAACCCTTCAAAACCTGAGCAAACTGGCTTAATTTCTGTCATGAGTAGAAGGACATCTTTCTATACATTTTATTTTCTCTGTTTGTTTCCTGATAACAACACACTTCTGGTTGTTTTCTCATGATAACGACTGATTTTTCTTGTTATTTCTAATAACAAAGCTGGTTTTCTCGTGACTATAAACCCATTTATTATTATTTTTTACCAGCCTGATGTTTTGTTTTCTTAATCAACAGAAAATTATGTCGTTATCGCGACAAAGTGAGTAAATTTAATTAAATAAATTCAACTGTTTTCACAAGAGAACCAGCTTTGTTTTCCAGAGATAACGGGAAAAATAGGTCCTTTTTATGAGAAAAGGAGCGTCATAATCTCGCGATAACGGCATAAATAAATCATATTCTTGAGAAAACAGCCGGAAATGTTACAGAAAGATGTCCTTTTACGGCTTCCGTATCTTTGAAAGAAATAAAGCCAGTTTGCTTAGATTTCAAAGAGTTTTAAAAAAACATCTGTGTTTACAGTCACGGAGGGGCTGCTATCAAAGGCGGCTGATGTGAATGTCCCGATCTAGAGAAAATTTTTGGTTTGGCCATTCTGGGTTACCGTAGAAACATGGCGACGTAGAGGGGGAGCTGCTCCCTGTGTGGATAGACGGCTCATTCGGAGGTGACAAAAACACAACGATTATTATCTTCAGGTGATTTTACTCTAAAGAAAACAGATTGATTATATTCTAAATATTATAAATAAATCCAACACACTGGGCCTTTAAGTTTCCAGTGAGGTAAAACATGTCCGACTCAGTTATGTGGACGAATATTTAAAATAATACACAAAAGGAATTTAATGTTTTTCCTTGATGGGGCTGTGAAGCCTCAGTTTTTTCTTGTTTTTTTTTCTTTTTCTGCAGCACAAATTTATCTTTTAAAAGTTGTAAAAAGACTCATAAAAATCCAGATTTTAAAGTCAACTTTTGTAACTCTGTGATAGTAAAAATCCTCTTTAACTCGTAC
>NW_024626653.1:0-1216 GCF_008729295.1 Plectropomus leopardus | reverse complement strand
AGCCAAGTGGCGCTGCTGTGGCTCTATCGGGACGCAACATCAGCATCGTCAGCTCGGCTCTAAAGGAACACACATTTTCTTTTTCCCACTACATGGCCAATGGAAATTCAACCTTCACCACACACACATTCAAACCTGCCTGCCACTTTTACACAAGTTCACACACATTGTTTATCAAAATAATTTATCATCGTCCCTTTTCTTTCTCATCTTCGTTTTTTCCTCTTCTCTCCTCTCCACTTCTTCTCTATTCCCTCTGCATTTGCCTTGTCTTTTTTTTTAACCCCTTTTCATTCAAGAAACATTGCCTGCTTCCATTTTTTTAAATTCCCTTTCTCCCCGTCCTCATCACTTCCCTTTCACTTTGCATGTCGGCCATCTCTCCCTTCCCGCTCTCCCTCTCAGTCGCCCCCTCTCTGTTATTTCCACTCTCCCTCTGTCTTTCAGTCTTATCTGCTATGTGGCTGAAAGGTCACGTCTGTGTTGTTTGTCATCTAAATAAGCGGCATGCCGCCTCGTGGTGATCTCTGATGAGATATGCCGCTCCGCCTCCCTCCAAGGGACTCACACGCACGCGCTCGTGAAGCACACATTTGCACCCATGCCCCACACACATACACTGACTTGTCTTCTCTTATTTTATTCTTTATCTATCTTGCTTGCTCTCTGTCTCTGTCACACACACACACACACACACACACACACACACCCTCCACTCGCCCCTGTTGACCACACAGCAGTTTCTATTGATCCAGACAGCACCGCCCCTAACTTCTGTTTGGTTGACTGTCATGAGGGAGCCGCCAGCCAATAGCCTCACTCTTCTCTAAATGTCAGTATGTATAGGTTGATGGCTGTGCACGCTCACACACACACACACACACGCACTCAGCAGATTGTGCATTGGCGGGAGGTGCCGTGCATTTATTGTACAGTTTCATCCATAAGCACCCCCATCGTCACATCCATTTAGCTCTCCCCTGCTGCTGCAACGACCAATAACAGCCTTTCTTTTTAAAACGTTGCCGAGCCGAATAGTCATATCCTGATATAAAGCTCTATTCCTGCAGCCTACTGTTAGCCAGATGGTTTCGAAGCGAGCAAAAATTAGTATTTTCTGAACCATCTCTTTCAGCAGTGAGGACAGACACTTGTACAATGGCTGCATTTGTGTGTGTGTGTGTGTGTGTGTGTGTGTGTGTGTGTGTGTGTGTGT
>NW_024626652.1:0-2778 GCF_008729295.1 Plectropomus leopardus | reverse complement strand
AATAAGCACACTTAGACACAGGATCAATAAAGTACAATTAGAAGGCCTATATGAAAAAAAGTTGTGAGGGTGTACAGACGTACGTGCGTTTGTGTGTGTGTGTATGTATGAGAGTGTGTGCAGGTAAAATGCTAAAGCACAAACAAAAGAGAGTGACAGGAAGCCAGATGAAGTCAGATATGAACAGTTCGGGATGTTAAGTTTGCGTCTGTGTTTTTCAGAGGAGAGAAGCCATACAGCTGCAGCGTCTGCAACAAATCCTTCTCAGACGCCAGCGCGAGGCGACGACACGTCGCCTCTCACTCAGGGAAGAAGCCCTTCACCTGCTCCTTCTGCAGCCTCTCCTTCACTCGCCTGGACAATCTGAAAACACACACCAAATCCCACAACAAGGAGCGAGCTGCGGCGACAGACGCCTCCTCAGATGAAGCGGGAGCGAACGCCGCGGCGCCGCAGGAGGAGGTGCGTAACATCCTGCAGCTGCAGCAGTACCAGCTGCCCGCCAGCTCTGAACACGAGATCCAGCTGGTGGTGACGGGAGACGTGGAGGACATTAACTTTGTGCCGGGTCAGGACCAGGACATCAGCATCATCACCACAGAGGGGGAGACAGAATCAGCGCACTCCAGGCTCACCCTCCTCACACAGTCGTCAGGAAACGTTCAGAACGTGGCTCTGGTCACTCAGGGCGGCGTGGGGGAGCAGAGCCCTCAGATTCAGACCATCAGCATGCTGGAGGCCCCGATGAGCCACCAGCCGGAGCAGATGCACGTCATCACTCTGAGTAAAGAGGCGATGGAGCACCTGCAGGCCCACCACGGCCCCCCGCAGCCGCTTCAGATCGCACAGCGACCCGTCCAGCAGCTGCAGGTGATGCACCAGCCGATCCAGCAGCTGGCCGTCACTCAGGACGCCTCGCAGGCAAGCAGGGAGCCGCACAGCCACGCCATCCACATCAGCAGCCAGAGCAGCCAGCCCATCTCCATCAGCCAGACCAGCGAGCAGATCTCCAGCCACCACATCCAGGGACAGACGTTTCAGATCCAGGCAGGGACCGTGTCTTACCTGTACACCACGGGGCTGCCGCAGGAGAGCTGAGGGCGGACCCGACGACTGACGCTGACAAACCCACACTGTTAATGCTGCTACGCTACCTTCATCCCGAGGTAATGTGTGAACAGTTTTTGAATGTTTTATTTTTCTGTCAACCGTTTTTCCAAAGCATATCCGTTTTTTTTTTCAATAAATGCCTCTCTCCGAACGATCACTGGTTTGACTTCATGTCAGCACAAAGTAAAAGGGGATTTTTTTTTTGATTGATTAAAGTTTCCATTTTGGGGGTGTTGGTGGCTCAGTGGATAAAGCAGGTGCCCCATATGTGAAGGCAGTGTCTTTACTGCAGCGGCTGCGGGTTTGATTCCAGCTCCCGGCCTTTTGCTTCATGTCATCCCCTCTCTGTCCCTCTTTCACTCTATCAAGCTTCTGTACTATCTCATAAAGGCAAAATTGCCAAAAAAATGGATGATCTTTAGAAAAAACAAACACACAATATGTAAATATTTTTGATGAGGATCCCTGACATTTTTTAGATGAAGATATGTGGATAATTTCAGTTTAAAAGCCTAATATAACTTTATATAACTTCTTTCTTGTGATTAATCCCTTAAAACTGTTTTATCATGAGTACTTTTGTACAGAATGCAAGTATTACACATGAATTTTTCTGAGCATCAACCAGTTACATTTTGTCAGTACCCTTGAGGGTTATAAAATAACTTTAATTCTTTTAACCTGGACAGAGGCTGCACATACCAGATCCACTCTGTATGATCCGACCTTTCACAATAAAAGTCTCAGACATAGATATACTGTTAAAGTGTTTACCAGAACAAATTCAACAAAATAGCTAACAGTAGCACCATCCCAAAAAAAAGAAGAGGTAAAAGTGCAACTTAAAACACTGATGAAATGTCTCCGTTGGTTAGAGCGCTTAGCTGCAGATCATATGTTCAAATATCAGCCGGAACAGACGAGTTTTGTCCAAATGTCTGTCCAAACCACAGAGGAAAAATTAATACTTAAATTAACAAGGTAACGTTTGGCTCAGTGGATTACACAGTCGGTTGGTGTCAATAAAGTTGAAGGATCGAGCCTTATTCGGGACAGGTGAATTTTAAAGGTTGTTGTCCTTGTGGCTCCTATTACCAACCAACAGAGAAAACTTAAATGTTTCGCCATGCACATTCATTTTAATATATTCATCTGTAGCTTATTTCACTGTAAGACATCCAGAGGCTCCGCACTGAACGTGATTACGTCATCAATTTCAGCGCATTGATTCGCCAGGGAAGCCCACGTGGTTCAGCCGTCTGAGCCAATGAGCGAGTTCTGTGAAGCCTTTGTCCCGCCTCCTGTGTCCCGATTGGACGAAACTTTGTGTCCTTCCCGGAAATTTGAACTTACGGAGGGAACACGAGACGAAGTACGTGCGTTTGTTTACATGAAAACAAACCCAAAATAACAGAGTAGCAGGACAGCAAGAAGCAAGACCTGGCTGTCAAAATGACGGTGGACAGCTGAAGAGACGCTGCAAGCATTTTTTTTGAACAGCAGCTGATGGTCGTCTCAAACAGCTGATGCAGCAGCAGCAGGACAGACAGGACAGAGACTGCTTTGGAGATATTAGGTGAATAACTTACTTTTTTCTGTGTTTAATGTGCCACACTGACTGCGCCTGCTGCTCATGTCCGGATGTATCTGCTCACCTCACTGACTTCA
>NW_024626651.1:0-1969 GCF_008729295.1 Plectropomus leopardus | reverse complement strand
TCTATGAGCTATAATACGCAGTTTTCAGCCATTTTTGGGACGGGTCAAAATTTGAGATTTTTGCCATACTATACTATGCGATTTTCGGTCATTTTTTCAACATGCGTTTTTATGACTTTTTGGCCTTTTTTTGGCCCTGTTTTTAACATGCTATGCTATGGCGCGTGTCTATGAGCTATAATAAGTGGTTTTCAGCCATTTTTGGGACGGGTCAGAATTTTAGATTTTTTGCAATAGTGTTCTATGTGCTTTTTGGCCATTTTTTATGGGGTCTTTGTCTTGTTTGGCCTTCATTTCCAGTTTGTATACCATGATGTGTCTTTACAAGTTATAATGAGACAATTTCAACAATTTTCTGACACGTCAAAATTTTACTTTTTTTTGCCATACTATACAATTGGTGTATTGGCCCTTTTTTTTTTTTATCATGCTAGTGTTACATGCCATGAAGGGGCACAGTGCTGCATGTGTTTTTCTCCTCTATTTTTTCCCTCCTCTTTTGTTTTTTTCCCAGGTACTAACAACCGAACTGGGTTTCACCCGTACATCCTGATTGATTTCCACCTGTGGAGATGGTCACTGGTTCCCTCCACTCAATCATCGTCATCATCATCATCATCCATCGGCACCGCCATTAAAGAGGATGTCCTGCAGAGCGCCGTCTCTCTTTTTATCTTTTAGTTCTCTGCCTGAGCTGGTTGACTGTTTTATGTCCAGAGCTGTTTTTGTTGCATTTGGTGAAAGGTATGTGATGAGAGGTTGTAGACGTTGGGTTGGTTGGGTTACCCAATACACATTTGCATGCACTCAGGAAATCTCTATTTAGACACACTAGGTTAATTGGCTTTTGCTACCCCCTCTGTGAAAACTCATTTTTAGATAAGATAGTTAGGTTTCTGTGTTTGAGTTTTTGTTTTCTGAGGTAGCGATTTAGTTAGGCCCAGTTGTGTTGTATTAAATTATTTTCTTTGGCACAACCACCTTGTCCCATCCTCTCTCACATTTTGAGAACCTTTGTTTGGTGTCTGAACAGTCACAAATAAATGACTTTGATTTCCACTTCTACTCTGATTCGTTATTCTTGGTTGTCGTGTTATCATTCCTTTGCTGTGTATATATATATAATATGTTATACTAAGTTAAGGAGGTTTTTAGGTCATACTATACTATGCGATTTTTGGTCGTTTTTTCAACATGCGATTTTATGACATTTTGGTCTTTTTTTGGCCCTGTTTTCAACATGCTATGCTATGGCACGTGTCTATGAGCTATAATACGCAGTTTTCAGCCATTTTTGGGACGGGTCAAAATTTGAGATTTTTGCCATACTATACTATGCGATTTTCGGTCATTTTTTCAACATGCGTTTTTATGACTTTTTGGCCTTTTTTTGGCCCTGTTTTTAACATGCTATGCTATGGCGCGTGTCTATGAGCTATAATAAGTGGTTTTCAGCCATTTTTGGGACGGGTCAGAATTTTAGATTTTTTGCAATAGTGTTCTATGTGCTTTTTGGCCATTTTTTATGGGGTCTTTGTCTTGTTTGGCCTTCATTTCCAGTTTGTATACCATGATGTGTCTTTACAAGTTATAATGAGACAATTTCAACAATTTTCTGACACGTCAAAATTTTACTTTTTTTTGCCATACTATACAATTGGTGTATTGGCCCTTTTTTTTTTTTATCATGCTAGTGTTACATGCCATGAAGGGGCACAGTGCTGCATGTGTTTTTCTCCTCTATTTTTTCCCTCCTCTTTTGTTTTTTTCCCAGGTACTAACAACCGAACTGGGTTTCACCCGTACATCCTGATTGATTTCCACCTGTGGAGATGGTCACTGGTTCCCTCCACTCAATCATCGTCATCATCATCATCATCCATCGGCACCGCCATTAAAGAGGATGTCCTGCAGAGCGCCGTCTCTCTTTTTATCTTTTAGTTCTCTGCCTGAGCTGGTTGACTGTTTT
>NW_024626650.1:0-4635 GCF_008729295.1 Plectropomus leopardus | reverse complement strand
TTCCCCTTAAATTGTTTCTGCCCCTCTCAATCACTGAACTGTTCCTTGAGTTACATGTTCAGAATGACACCACTAATGGTATTGTCATGTTAATTATATTGCAAAATAGTATTTCGTTCAGTAGTAGAAACTTTGATTTAGTGGAACGTGGATTTCAAACTCCACTTCTAACCATAAAATCAGCTGTACTAATATCCTTTTATCATATTAGTAGAAAATGTTCAACCATTTCTATTATGATAAAATTCTGGCAACCTCATCTGCCAATTTTTATTGTAAAAACAGCCCCCCTACTGTCTTACTGAGACAAACATGGCAAGAGCTCCTCCTCTCTTCTTGCTTCTCTTTTTTCCTGTCTGCCCCGGCTCGCATGAAGCTGGCTAGTTCAGGCAGGCTGTCTGGTGTATATTCCCGTGCTGCCAAGTCTCTGTGAAGCAGAGAAAACTGCACTCTCTGTAAGCGCTCTGGCTGTTCACCAAGATGGTTAGTTCATCCGCCTTGTTGGCGAGAATGCCTCCCTATCCTTTCTCTGACCTTCACCACAGCTCTCCCTCCCTCTCTCCCCCTCCTCCTCATGCTTTTCAGTCAGAGCTCCTCCAGTGAACTCTGCCAACTGAAACTGCACTAAACTTTTTTGTAACCTTTTTGGATTGAGTCAGCTTTGACCTAATCGTTCAAACTGACAATTTGATTTAAAGATTTTCATAGACTTCTTGATATGTCTTTTTATGAGCAAAGGGATTATTTAGAAATGTTCACAGTCCCTCTAAGTATCTCCTCAGAGCACGCCAGCCTACTACAACAAAAATGAAGCTCAAACTCCAAATGTAACTGTCTTCATTTGAATGCAATTTTTACTTTTACCGTAATTATTTATTCATTCATTCATTATCTATAACCCCTTATCCTGTTAGGGGTGGTGAGGGACTGGAGCCTGTCCTAGCTGTCATTGGGCGAGAGGCGGGGTACACCCTGGACAGGTCGTCATACTATCACAGGAGTGACACACAGAGACAGACAACCATTCAGACTCACATTCACACCTACGGCCAATTTAGAGTCACCAATAAACCTGCATTTCTTTGGAATGTGGCAGAAAAAACCCAGCGAAATCTCATGATATTGTTTAAACAGACATGGCCACCGGACTGGTAACAACAATGTAATCAACACAATGTAACATTACAAACATACCAAAACATTACATCATGTGAAGATATTCTATGATGTTATGTACCTCCAGCCCATTCTCATTCTAAAGTTGTCAAATACTGCTGCTTTGACTGTGTTTTTGGTGTACGATCTTGACGCCAAATCCATCTTTCGCTTTGAAATGATAGGTCTCTGGACAGCATCAGGTGAGAAGGCGGTGGGACAGAACCAACCGCGGTGTTTTTATGTGCCACTGCATGGCCAGACACATGCCACGCCAGCATGATGTGCGGACGGGCAGAGGCCAGATGGGACCTGTCACATCCGCATGATACGCCACAGAACGGCATCAGGTTGAAATGCTGCCGGTAACAACATAATATAAAGAGCGCCATAGGGCGGGCAGGAGGGGTGATGGATGGGTCCAACAAACCCAGCAGTTTCATACAGTAGTCCAGTGCACTTCACGTCTGAATGTATTTTTTTTTCTGAGGTTTACCATGTCCCTTCTTCCCCTAAGCCTAAGCATTCATGCCAGCATGTGTGTTTGTTGACGTCCCGGCTTTGGCTGCCATGTGCTTGTGCTGTCTCAGAATAACCATGTAAAGCATAATCCCACCATTTGTTGACATCACAGTAGCGGCATCCCAGAATGTAAAAAGCAGACAAGTCCAGTACAAAGCAGCAACATGTGATGGCATGTGATGATCACAGCCACAGTTACGTGGGTAATATATGTACAAATTGTAGTTTTTGCATGAGAATGATCAGTGAAAGAGAACAGCCTGCACACATATACATATCCACATAGAGATACAGTGACACACACACCTGTAAGATGGGAGGAAGGCTCCCAGATGGAGAGGCAGCATGGCATCATGCCGCCAGGGAATGTCTCCACAGTTGAGCAACAGAAGGCCGACTGCTGCAGCAGGGTTTAAATTTAGACTCCTTGCCTGGCAGCACTCCGCTCAACTCCTGTCTCCATTTCCCTCTGCTTCTCTTAATGTTTTCTCTGGATACAAATCAGTACAAATCTCAGCCACCTTTTTCTGCTTGTGTGTATAGTTCATGTTGTCACTTTCCTCCCCCGCTAAGTCCTGCTCCTGCTGCTATTTTGTACTTTGCAATCCGTACAGACTTCAGTTGGTATATTTTGGCAGTGGTATAGTCGGTGCAGTGGCTCAGTGGTTAACGCCGTCACCTCACAGCAAGAAGTTCCCAGTTTTCAATCTAGCCCTTGATCTTTTATTTTCTCGAAGGGTTTGGAACTTTCCGCCTATATTTCTGTTGGTTTTCTTCCACACCAAAAGACTTGCAAGTTATATAGTATATAAAAGTCAAATAGCAGTTTCTGTCCACATAGCTGTAAAAGTCCATGTTAAATCAGGTCAGCTTGCCCATCACTGTGTGCTTCGCCCAGACATCTTGCAGCATACAGGCATCTGCCTGTAAAAAGGACTAAAAGGACTACATTGTGAGATATGTTTGCTGCATGGACATTTGTGAACACATCCTCCTATGCTTTCTATGCAGAACTAAACAAATGCAGATAATGTGCACAGTTTCAGATGATCTTACTTTGGGGGCATTGATGGTGTGACTGTTCACAAGAAAGGTAACAGGAGAAGTAGCTGTGTGGAATGAAAAGAACAAAGAAGTTAAAACCCTGCCTACTTTCACACCTCTGGGCATCTGGCCAATCACCTTGGAAAGTGGGCGTTACAATTTTTTAAGATCAGAAAGGTGAGAGAGAGTTGAGAGCCCAGCCTAGTCGCCATAAGAAAATTTTGGCATTAGATGTTTTTGCCAACCACAAATAGGTTACACTTGATGAACAAACAACAAAACCAGTTTTGATATAGCAAGGTGTGTTTCCAGAGGATTTTAGGATAACATGACAGCTCCTCTCCATGTTTGTGGAAAGGTCATGGGCCAAACGAAAAGGTCATAGTACAGGTCAAATACATTGTCCTCAAAGATGGTTTCTGTCATTTTAAGTAGTTTCTATCACAGATTAAATTTGGTTTTAAATCGTTACTTGATGCTATAATAAGGGGGTGTGACATGACAGCTGTGTGTGCCAATCAGTGTTCTTGCAATCAGTGGTGCTGCTCCTGACTGGTCAGCCAGGTGTTTGAGCAGGAACTTAATACTGCAGAGATCCCTACTGTGCAGATTCTGGCGCCAAACCACATCACCAGCGCAAGATGGCAGTGGCAATATCTGGAATATTTTAGCTTCAGTTTTGCTCAGTGGGAGGAAGTGGAGACACATTGTCCATCTTTATGTACAGCCTATACCATAGACACACATGCTTAGACCAGAATGTAATGCAAGGACTTTATCTTTAAAAATTGGATTGAAATTTTATCCTCTATGCTGATAAGCTGCTGTGGAAACTTTTTAAGCCACAATATTGGGTTTATAGTAAAGGGGTCACAGTAAAACTATGGAGCCTCTGGACCTAGCAGCCGTAGTTACACCGTAGCAATGTGGCAACCAAGAGGAAATCACAAGCACTGTGACTGGTCACCTCGGGCTGCTTGTGTTTTCTCTTACAAGTTTCTCTTCTTTAAATCACAAAGTGAATGAAAGCATGTAAGCACAATTACATCAATGTAATGTTGGCAATATCAGTGGGTGACATCTGATGTAAACCTAAAAATCTAAACCTACAGCACAGATTTCTGTGGCAGGGCCGCCTTTAACCACTTTGATCAACTGTAAAGCAAGTTCAACCCTTAGGGACTGTTTGGTGCATTTTATTTGCCTTTTATTCTTCATCTTTTTGATAATTTTGGCTGTGTTCATGCAAATGGCATACATTTTGGCTAGATGGTGTTTTGTAAATCTTGGAATATCCAGCTCAGCTCCTACAATAGGTCTAAAATACACTGTGAAAACAAAAGTGTTTCATTCATACATTTAAGTTGAAAAAATGCTCCATTGAAACCCATTCAAACTTAAATTTTTGAATTGTGTTATTTCTGGGTGTCATTCTGGGCTTTTGCCTTGGAATTTGTCATTTTTGCTATTTTCTACCTGATTATGTCATTTTTACCAAAGTTGGCATGTGGAGAAAAATATGCTATTTTCCAGTAGCTGCACTGTCACAATCAATATTGCTGCTAATCAATGACATATCTCAGACTGTCATAAGCAAAAGAATATATATATATGTTATTTTTCATCTATGAAGATAGTGGCATCATGACAAAAACCTGGCATTTAAAGGGTTAAAATTCTGAAAATAATGAGCATTTGATATGTATAATTAGGACTGATATTGGTTTAAACAAATAACTCAATGAAAGTAGAAAGTTATATTGTTTTCTAATATTTTTATGTGATATGAGTGTGTGTAACATTAAAGTGAGGTTAAATGTTAAGACATTTAATGTTGGGTATTCTTTTCATTTATCACACTTGTCTACATCTATTCTTTGCATCGGCCTGCCCATCACTGTGCCCAAACCCACT
>NW_024626649.1:0-2306 GCF_008729295.1 Plectropomus leopardus | reverse complement strand
CTGTCGTGTGTTTCACGGGGGACAGAATGTGAATGGGTATTTCCTCTCAGTGAAACAAGTGGGCTGTTGTGTCAGAACTACAGTCTTGTATTTACAGTGGTGGAAGAAATACTCGCCTCCTTTACCTTTGAGTAAAAAATATCAATACCGCAGTGTAGAGATACTCTGTTAAGAGTAAAAGTGACGGAAAAAAAAGAAGATATAAATAAACAGAAACTATAAAGACGCATTTAGAGACAATAAAAAAAGTAAAGCATCAGTAGTGTGATTAATAGAGGTAGAGTCTCTACCAGTGACACTTAACTTTCTTTGCTTGGAGGCCACTTGTACTAAATGACAGGAGGGGGCCAATCGCAGCAGCCCCATACATACCTCTAGGATTTTAGGACATTTCTCAGATTTTAGGACATTTCTAGGATTTTACGTTGTTTTTAGGATTTCAGGATGTTTTTCTACGTTTTAAAGACATTTCTGTTATTGTACAGTATTTCTAACATTTTAGATTGTTGCTAGGGTTAAGCACTAGGGGCTTAACTAGGACCTCTGTTGGGTGGTGCAGTTGATCCTCCACTGGCACTTTTTTGATAAATAAGCTCTATTTTGATGCTGTTCTATGCACTCTGCCACCTTATGTATACTGAAATTACAAAGATAATGTCCAGTGTGAATGACTTTATTATTATTGGTAACTAGAAAATGGTTGGGAGCCACCCAGCACCCTATCAGGAGTCAGATTTTGCCCGTTGGCGGTAAGTTGAATGTCACTGGGCTACACCATTTTTACAGCAGCATGTTATGGTAGTTTTTAGTGTTTGACATGGAGTGTCCTTCTCTCAGCTTTATAATGTATCATTAAGAGACTTTCATTCACAACAGCACTATATTAACAACAGCTTTCGTACAAAACAGTCGGAAAGGCAGCTTAGACCCATTTAGATAATATTTACAGTAGGTTCCAAAATCCTGAGACCACTGGTACTTCTATAGTATTTTGCATTTTTTTCAAATGTAACAAGTTGGGGTTTTTTTTCTAATAACAAATAGTAATATCAGCATAACAATGTGCCAGGGATCATGGACGACCCACTCTCCTGAGCCACAGAAGTCTTGCAAAAGTTTTAAAGTCCTGTTCACTGCCCCGTATGAATATTTAGTCTGGCCATGATCTGACACTGAGAAAGCTCTCATTTGCTTAGAATAACAATTTGACTTCTGGCACTTTCACTTAGTTCTAAAATTTGACCTTTTGTGCAAAGTTAAGTCGGTCAGTGCTACAAATATGCTTAAACTTGCTTGCTTACCATTAGATTGTGCAGGATCTGAAATATTCCTCTTCATCATGTATGTCATGACCCTGTTTTTGTGTTTTTAAATGTTGTTTTTAATTTTCAAATATTCTGATTATTTTCAGGTTTATGTGAAAAGTTTTTTTAAGTTTAAGTTTTTTTGCTTTGGACACCACTGAGTGTGTGAAGAAAGTTGCCTTCATGGTTTCTGTTTATAAATAGTGTGAATAAGCAAAGAGAAGTGACACCATTTTCTGGTATCACACTTTTAAAGGTCATAATGTTTGTGCGTGTGTGCGTGCGTGCGTGCTTGTGTGTGTGTGTGCATGCGTGCGTGCATGCGTGCGTGTGTGTGTGTGCGTGTGTGTGTGTCTCCTTAATGCCACAGAGTGGTGTGCTGGGCTGTTTGTTGCACTCCACTGATCTGGACAGAAAACATGCAAATGGAGCTCTGCTGGCTCTCAGATTATATAATGTTCTGGAAAAAAACAAACCAAAAAACTAAGTAGTGTATTACGATGTTGATGTACTTTTAGTAGGGCTGCACCTAACGATTATTTTTTTAAAGATTAATCCATTGATTATTTTTTTGATTAATTGATTAATCTATCGATTATTTTTTTCATTGATTTTTATTACCTAATTATTATAACAACAAATTTATTGAAAATAACATTTTAAAACTTGTAATACACTGCAGGGCATTATTCCCCAACAACAAATAGCCCGGTCTTAACTGGTAATCTGTGTTTTACAGTCTGATATAAAGTCTCTCCAAAATAAAATTAATGCAAGAGCTTGTTCCACACAAGTAAAAAGAATGTAGTGCAATCTACATGTAGCAATCCAACAGCAAAATAAATAAAACAATGTAAAATTCAAGACACTCTTAGGAGGAGTAACAAAACAGTTAGTCTTTGTTACAGTAACAAACCTCAAATCTAGCAGTCCAACAAAACATTTTACAGTAAAGTTAATGCAATTTGAATAACACTATAACTTTTCTCTAACAGAAATAAT
>NW_024626648.1:0-1666 GCF_008729295.1 Plectropomus leopardus | reverse complement strand
GATCATTTGCTGTAGAAGTTGTGCTTCAGTGATTTGGACATCTTTTGGTGATTCAGTCTTGGTGAGCTTGGATTTATGATAATGTACACATACAAAACAAGGCTGTATTTTCTTTTGCAGCAGAGGACCTCATGGTTGATTCAGGGAAGATAACTTCATCCTTCATCAGAGTTAAAGAGTGTGTGCCCCGCTTCCTCCGTTTCTGTTGGTGGTTTTCAGATAAACAGTTTGTTACAAATGAGTTTCAGGGTCTTTTGGTGTTTCTTTCTTTTATTGGCAGAAACAAAGTTCCACCATTGAAAGAGAAGGGAAAGATGAAGGTTAGCTAGATACTCTGTGACTTATTCCACTTTATTTACCTGGAACGGAAGAATTTCTTATAGAAATAAAGAAATAAAAAAAAGTATTGTATAAATGTGAATCACTTAGGGGATGTTCTCTGGGTCCCTAGTGGAGTTGCAAAACAAAACAAAACAAAAAAAAAAAGTTTTTTTCTGTCATATACTCCTCAGCCCTTCTCAGACTCAGGCCCCAATTTCTAGCAAACCGCACGTTGCCGAAAGTGTAAGCCTTCTGTAATATGGAGCAAATAATTTACTGGATGTAGAGGTGAGAGTGTGTTATAGGATTACAGGATTAAATCCTTTATCTTAGTTTAAATGTTCACCCATTAAATACATCTACACATCCAGTTTCTGTTAATCCTTCATTCAAACAGGTAATCCTGCTGAAGAAAACACCTCTGATGGTGTGTCACGCTGCGGGATTCAATGAATTTCTTAGAATGAGTATTTTGCCTATTTTTGGGGGGCGGGCTGGTGAATTCAAATGTTTACAAAAGAGACCACAGGAATGAAGACAACAGTGTATTTACGGTACGTGGACCTGTATGAATGAAAGTCTGTTAATTTAATGGTGTCCAAATGCTGACAAAGGAGCTGTGGAGTTGTGATGGGAGGGATCAATATAATTGTGAACAAGGTTGTATTTAAAAAAAAAAAAAAAAATGCTGCATATATAGTCAAATAGCCTGATCTCAATTAACCAAATAGATGCAATGCCACCTTTTTGTCTGCAAACATTTGATTTGATTTAGTTTTGAGTTTACTGCTGGCCATATAGGTCTGACTAATAGAGATTTTCTCACAGCTCAGTCTGGATCTCCAGAACTAGAGTCAGTCCAGAGTTAGAGGACCTCCACTGGAACAGAAACACACCTGTGAGAGCAGTCTCTGTGCAGAGCTGAGTCAGTTTTCAGCCAATACATCAACAGAACTACGAGAGACAACTAACACTGTATTTTGTGAATGGAGAGAAGGAAGGAGAAATGGTTGAGTCAGACTTGGTGTAAGTGGAGATGAGAAATGGTGCATAGACTGGCACATAAAAGTTATAGGTGTGATGTGTCTTTCTGTGTTGTTCAGTGGTGTGTGTGTGTGTGTGTGTGTGTGTGTGTGTTTGTGTGTGTGTGTGTGCACGTGCTAAAAGATTTCTTATAGCTTTCTTACATCCATTATGAGTGTCCTATAAGCCCAGACTGATGCTGTCAAGCAGCTTAATGATGCCTGTCTGGTTGAACAGCAGCCTTCCTGCTGAGAAACAGACAGCCAGATTAGCTGACACACACACACACACACACACACACACACACACACACACACACACA
>NW_024626647.1:0-1236 GCF_008729295.1 Plectropomus leopardus | reverse complement strand
CATGCTCTTTATTAAGATACAAACATATAAAACAGAGAGCATCTAGAATGCATTAAAACACCAAAAATGTCAAAACAAAGTGGCTTCTTCAGACTGAAGTCAATATTTAGTCTGAAACATGGATTTATACAACCATAAAGAGTAGCTCAAACAATCAATCTTGAGCTTTAGACATGTCTTGAATGCAGCCTGGTGTAAACATGTCAGAAGATCAGTATTGTAAATCTCATATTGTCTGCCCAAGAGAGTTTAAGACATGCTAAGTGCAAAGGGAGGTTTACTGAAGTTGCTTAAACTTAGAAAGATTGATTTAATTTAAATTGTCATTTTTAGGTTGCAACAACTTTGCAAAATAAGGTAAATGTAACAAAATTAAGTTAACTTAATAATTAATTTCTCAATAATAATAAAGTAAATATAAGTTAATGCTAATGGTTATATTTACATTTTCAATCTGTTTCCTAGATTTAAAAAAAAAAGTAAAATCACTTGGAAGATTTTATGGTGTGTTTCCTGAATGTTCTGGATGTATTTTAGTTAAGTGCCAACTGAAAAATAAAATAAATATGTATGATCATTATAATCTTGCTGAAATAACAAAGTTTAGGTGGCCTTTGACTTATTATTGTATATACTGTACTAGTATACTATCTTTCTGTCTTTCTCTCTCTGCTGTAGGCTACCTTCCCAACACACAAATATAACCCTGCACACACACACTTATCAAACTGCATGAACTCGAGGCATTGAACCTCCACTGAATACGTGACGATTATCCCCTCAGATATCTGTCACCTCACAACCTTTTCTCCACATCCTGAAGGCTCGTTTGCTAATTTATACCTGCACTCACATGCTCATTCTGCCCAACCAGTGGCATTCGTTGTATCGCTCTCATGCATCATTTCCCTTCAGGACGATCATGACAACCCTCATTTTATACCCTTTGGAGCTGCCATCACCCTCATCCACATTGCGACATACTTGGAATGATTTATCGTTAAATCACATGACACAAAGAGCTCAAAGCTGACATTATGCACGACCCAGATAACCCTCTCCAAAAATGTGCGAGGAAATAAGTAATGTGATTACAAGGCAATTAGACACCAATCTGCGAGCTGGAGAGGCAGCACTCGCCTAAAGTGGCAGTGAGTGTGTGTGAGTGTGTGTGAGTGTGTGTGTGTGTGTGTGTGTGTGTGTGTGTGTGTGTGTGTGTGTGTGTGTGTGTGTGTG
>NW_024626646.1:0-5000 GCF_008729295.1 Plectropomus leopardus | reverse complement strand
ACTTTCCTCCTTCATGGCCTCCCAAACACCCGAGTTTTTGCTTTGGCAACTGCCTCAGCTGCAGCCTTTCAAGCCAACCACTGCAGTCTAGGAAAACACCTCTCTGTTGGGTTTCCACCAGCAGGTGTGTAGGTTGCTGTCTGACGCCTGACAGCTTCCCGCACCCCACTGGTGTCTACCCGCAGTACCTAAAACAAAGTATTTGTTTTGGTATGCGAGGCTATTTGCAAAGACAGGCACCGGCAACCTTCGGACTACAGCTTTTAGCAGCCGCTTCCACAATGGAGGTACTGAACATGGACCACTTGGATTCCATGTTCACATCCTCCCCCGGGATGCACGGGATATAGCCCCTCAGGAGGAATCGATGATGCCAGAGGTCAGCACTCCCAGGGCACCCTCCCCTTCATGCTGCCCGGTTGCCCAGCCCTGATTCCGACCCTGCGGGCCATGGACCCACTGGGTGGTGACAGCATGTTACTTATTCCCTAAAGATACTGCGGAAGTAGAGAAGCGTCTTTCAACCTACTGATGAAGCTGACGCTGCAGACGCTTGAGCGATTTCCTCCCTCCTGTCAGGTCCACCTGGGGGCAGATGCTGGAGTTTTTGGGACACAGGTCCCTCTGTATGTTGTGGAAGGCATGGGCCATGGCGCACACCACGTCAATCACAAACTGGACCTTCTCCTCCTGCTCATACTGGGAATCGATGTCAATATGCTCCTGACCTGAGAGACACACACAGAGAGGACAGACAGAGGTATTATTTAGAGGGAAAATTAATTTTCCTCATTCCCATGGAGCTCCCCCAACCCCCCAGATAAAATGGTGAAAAAAAATTGATACTGAAAAGGGAGTGGAAATAAACTGTCATACAAAAAAATAAATAACAGTCACATGAACATTGTCAATGACTTCTGGAAAACCTTCCGCTCAGCCTCCCTAGCTCTGAGGGCTCACTTGTTGAGACGGTAAGGTGCTACAACTACCCAAGAACAGCGACTGACACCCTGAGCTTTTACTGTTAATAAAATTTAATTAGAACTTCGGTAAACAAGTATCTAAACAATTGGCGGCCATGTGTTTACTGAAACAAAAGACTGCAGTGCGCTCAAGGAGTTTTACATAATGAATTTGGACCTCGGTCAGAAGCTTGATTTAAAGGCAGTCTTGTAATTTTAACATCAGGTTTGTGCCTTTTGTTTCTCAGTAAATTTTCTTTTCGAAAAATATCACAAGATTTGTCATCAACTCCCAAGAAACTTCAGAAACTGTCAATTGTTCAACAATTTTTCCTGCTCAGTTCATAGGACACATCATGCTTCATCAACAGGTCATGCATTCACACATTAGACTGTAATTTCTTTCTTTATTTTTTTCCAGTATTTTGTTCGTATTGCGAAGAATGTTTGACATCAAAGTGATAGTCAACAGGCTGTGGAAATAGTTTTTATTTTTCAACTTTTGAGCATGTACAGTAAGGTTATAAAAATTTCCCCCCTCTGCTGCAAAACATTGGCATTCAATGCTAATCCACAAACGGTAAAAGGTTTGTGTGAACTTTTGATAGCTTTTAGAAATATCAAAAAAGTCCTAAAGATATTTATTGTTTCAGTTACCTAATGTCATTTTGACAATAACAGGTATTTCAAATTGTTAATGGAAAAAAAATCCTACCTGCATTACATATTCAGAATCAGAAATACCTTACTGATCCCCAGGTGGGAAATTGTGGTTTGTTACAGTCGCTCTGATGCCAGCATAGAGAACAATAGCAAAAGGAAATATATACAGGCACAAGCATGTAAAAATATAAATGTAAAATTAAAAATACAGTAGTATCCAGTTGGTATGATATGTAAATATTTACAAAATAAAGTATGCACAATATGCTGAGTATGTTAGGTGTAAAAATAAAAATGCCAAGAAATACAGTAATAGACAATTCGCGCAAATATATGAATAATTCAATTACAATATGGATAATGTGCAGTTTGTATAAAGTGTATAAATTCTAAAAAGTGTGTTCGATATAAAACTGTGCCTTACGCATCAATACAATGTATAAAATTATTATGTAAGTTTAAAATATAAGAAATATAAATGTAGAAATGTATCAAGTATTTTTTCCCAGCAAACACTTTGCAAAAACAGTGCAAAAAATCTACCAAAAAAAACAAAACCCCAAAACAAAAAGCTGCATATTCAGTTAACATAAAACATAACACTGGGGCAGAAATCAAGTTGATTCACTTATAACCCGTATGATGCGAGAAACAGCTGACCCTCAGGGATTTTCCCAATATCTAATATGGCCCCCATTTAAAAAAAGTTTGGGCACCCCTGTCAGAGACTGAAACAGGAGGAAACAGCTCATATCAGCTTAGTTCTGTCCAGAAACAGGTACCTGCTGATATTTAAGCAGCATAATTTCTGAAAGGCTATTTCAGAATCATGGCAGGTGTTTTGGGTTTTATCAAATTACTCAAAACCTCAGTGAGACAAAGGATTAAAAAATCAGAGCTGCAACTAGCAGGGTTTGCAACCAAGGACAGAAGGCAAATAAGTATACAGTTTCATATTCAGCGATGTTAGAGGCTCAAAAGTTATAATACAGCCATAAAGCTCAAACAATCAAAACACACAACGACAACATCAACAACAACCAGCTGTGAAAGCAACGTCATTAACCCTTAGGGACCGCTTAAATATCACACACACTTATATCGCTCTGAGAACAAAAGGTGCTTTTTAAAATCAAGCTTTGAAAAATATTATACATGAATATCATTTTCTATTTTCATTGAGTTTGTTTTTTTTTTACCAGCATCAGTCGTAATCATAAATATCAAATATTCATTCCTTTCCATCATATTAACCCTTTAGATGCCAGGTTTTTGTCACTATGTTTATATGAGGAAAAAAATCAAACACAAAAAATTATTTTTAAATATCCCATATGCAAAGTAGCTTTTTTGTTTTTCTTTTTATCACAGCCTGGAATATGTCAATGATTTGCAGCAACATTTATGACTACTACTACTAAAATACACTGCGTAAACAAAATGGTTAAATTCATAACATAAAGTGGAAAACAAACAAACAAACAAACAATTGAAACCCATTCTGCAATTTTTGATCCCACAGCCATTACAGTATAAAAACATTGCATGGTATTATTTCTGTGTGTCTTTCTGGGCTTTTGCCTTTAAATTTGTCTGTTTTACTATTTTCCACATGATGACGTCTTTTCAACCATATTTTGCACAAGTCAACTAATGCGGGCATCACGTGTAAAACACCACGAGCCACCGTTTTTCTAGATGTGCTGCAGCTGACACACAGCTCAGACGCGCCTGCCATGCTCGGGCAAAGGGCAAGCCCAGAATGACACCCGGAAATAATACAATGCAATATTTTTATGCTTTAATGGCTGTGGCATCAAAAATTGCAGTTTGAATGGGTTTCAATTTTTTGTTTGTTTTGCACTTAACGGTATGAATTTAACCATTTTGTTTTCATATATTAAGCTTATTGTTTGGAGCTGAGCTGGAAATACCAGGATTATACAAACCGAAATTATCTTCCCAAAATGTAACCAAAATGCATAAACACAGATTATCAAAAAATGAAGAATGAGCAGTCCCTACGGGGTTAACACAATAACCAAGCAGACACTGGGGTCTGAAACACAAACACCAACAAACAAAAGCATTTCTGACAGCAGATAACCAGCATCTATAACATGTAGCACAGCATCTATAACATGTAGCACAGCATCTATAACATGTAGCACCGCATCTATAACATGTAGCACAGCATCTATAACATGTAGCACAGCATCTATAACATGTAGCATAGCATCTATAACATGTAGCACAGCATCTATAACATGTAGCACAGCATCTATAACCTGTAGCACAGCATCTATAACATGTAACACAGCATCTATAACCTGTAGCACAGCATCTATAACATGTAACACAGCATCTATAACATGTAACACAGCATCTATAACATGTAACACAGCATCTATAACAGCCTCTAGGAGACAAATAATCAACACGAAACAACTTACCGACGATGTTTTCACCCGGCGGCTGTTAGCTTCAGTCCAATCCAGCAACAATGACACCGAGTCCACCGGAGCCCGTGTGAAATGTCCACAATGTCCAATGTTTGAACACGAAAACTCCCAGATGTTCCCACACCTGTCCCCGGATGTCCTCTCCTCTCTGCTTTGAACTGCGACTTGAACTTTTTCTGTCATGTTAGCTAACACACGGCTAACTTTAGCTAGCTTAGGCTACATAAAACACATCCAACCGCGCTTCAAGTTCCCCGGACACGATCCGGACTGACGGCGGGGACGATCATTCTGCCTCCGCTTGATTTTATATCGACGTTGAACTTTACTTTTTGGCGTTTTTACCGAGTAGCAGCAGCGAAGCAAACGGACAAACAGAAACAGCTCCTTGAGATTTGAAAACTTCCGTCGTCACGTCACAGAGGGGCGGGGCCCCTTTAAGGGGGTACTCCCGCGCTGGAATCAACGACAACACAAACAGGCTGCAGTGCCCCGCTGGTGCTGCTGAGGAGGGGAACCCCCTCGACAGTTAAGGGAGCCCCTCACTGCGGAGAACGTCAACATACTTTTTCTTTATTTTTTTTGCAATCAAGACTCAAACTTTAAGATATATGACTAAACAGCAAACACGCCTGTTCAGTCAGACTCTGAGTGACTCAGAGAAAATGTATCAAGTGTTCAAGGACTGTCGGAAATTTAAAAATTCAACAATAATTTCTTGTTTTTACAGTCTCTGGCTTTTATAACTGGCATAATTTTGGCGAGTTTAAAAATTTTGGCGGGTCCGCAGGTTTGGAAAGCATGTCATCTTAGAAAAATACCCAAAACATTTTAAAAGAAAAAAAGTCACTAAAAATTGTGACGGAAATAAAATCGCTATTTTTTAAATCATAAAAAATAAAGAAAACAATAT
>NW_024626645.1:0-1195 GCF_008729295.1 Plectropomus leopardus | reverse complement strand
TCCTGAGTAAAATGATTAATAGCACAGAAGTTTGACAGAAGCTGAAGTCAGAGTCCTGCAGTCAGGAGAGGTTGGCCTATTATCAGCACAATGTGCTTACATTTACCTGAAGTTTGTTTAAGATGGAGCTTTTCATTTTTATATAATGCTGGAAGGTTTAATAAATAATACTAATTAGTTGAATCCCCCTGCTGTAAACCATCTTCAAGGTGATACTACAATTATCATCATCGATAATTAATCATCAATAATTGGTCTGATTAACAGTTCTCACATCTAAACAGACTTTTCATGATTGGACAATTCAGGATAAAATAAAAAGATCATGAACAGGGGAATAATGGCTTAAATGTAAGCCAAATTAAAATTCTGATAATAACATATTTTCATTATGACATTACATGTCCGACAGCCTGTTCCAGCGCAGACATGTCCACCAATCCGCTCCAGTGCGATATCTTCATATCTCACTTAGGAGTCAAAGGGAACTTTTAGGCTTGACAGAAATAGTGATTTGATGTATATCGTAATATATATATATATTGATATCGACTGATATGAAAAAAAAATATCGTGATAAGACTTTATTCCATATCATCCAGCCCTAGCCGAGTGGTGTGAGTGTGGCGTAGTGGCATCATGACAGAAACCTGGCATTTAAAAGGTAAAATTCTGAAAAGTAATGAATAGATGATATTTATGATTAGGACTGATGTTTGTTAAAAATAATTCAGTAAAAATGATATTAAGTATTATTAAGCCCTTTTTATTCCAGATTATTTGCTTGGTTTTTTTTTGTTTTTGTTTTTTTGTTTTTTTTAAAAAAAACTTTTTTGGTGCTATTTTTCACATCATTTTTTGGGGGTGATTTTTTAAAATAATTTCTTCCTAATTTGTGGATAATTTCTTCTTAAGTCAGTCATTTCTTCTTAAGTCAGCTTTAGCAGTTTCATCTGACAAGAAAAAGAAAAATATTCTGAATTTAAAAAAGTAAGTAAAGCTGTCAGATCAATGTAGAGGATTAGCAGAGGAACGTGGCGTGAAAAGAAAATACTCAAATTACTTTATTTGTAAAACATATCGTTTCTAAAATCTTGTGATTTTTTTTCTCTAAAACATCTGAAAATGATTAAAAAATAACATAAAGCCTTTTCTTCTCCACTAATATTTAAATCCATTAGCTCAGTATGAGCCA
>NW_024626644.1:0-2536 GCF_008729295.1 Plectropomus leopardus | reverse complement strand
GTCGGGACAGTGAGAAGGCAAGGGGTGGCACAAGGAGGCTGATGGAGTTTATTGTGCTGTCTGACCTGCCGTTTAATATTGTGGAGAACCCTGCATTTCAACGGCTGCTAACTTACTTTGATCCACGCTACCGCCTCCCAGGGCACACGTATTGCGGTGAGACAGGTCTGAGTGAGCTACACCGGGATGTCCATTCACGTGTAGAGAGCCTTCTGATGGAAGGCAATCCTTCTATCAGTTTCACTACAGACATTTGGTCCTCAGACGTCAGCCCAATGTCACTACTGAGTTTAACGGCCCAGTGGATTGATTCAAACTTTAAACTCCGAGCTGCGGTCCTACACGCACAGGAATTCCGCGAGTCACATTCTGCTGCAGCGTTGGTGACAAAATACGAGAACATGCTCCAGACGTGGCAGATTCCCAGAGAGAGAGAGTCCACGTCGTACTGCGGGATAATGCCGCAAACATGGCAAAAGCCATGCGTGAAGGAGGACTGCCGACTTTGCCATGCATGGCACACACACTTCAACTAGCGATCCACAACGGGTTATTGGCACAGCGCATGATAACGGACATCCTCGCGACGGGGAGACGCATCATCGGGCACTTTAAACGCTCTCCTCAAGCATACTGTGCATTTCATGATGTGCAACAACAGCTGGGCCAGAATATTAAAAAGTTCCAGCAAGACGTTACCACCCGGTGGAACAGCAGCTTTTATATGTTCCAAAGCCTGCTGGAGCAAAAACGCGCATTGGCTGCTTATGGAGCTGAGCATGAAGTTCCTGCTTCCTTCAATGCCAACCAGTGGGGTCTGATAGAACACATCATAACAATTCTGGAACCATTCGAGGAGCTCACAAGAGCAATAAGCTCATCCACTGCATCAGCTGCAGACGTGATTCCATCTGTGTTGGCTTTAAAACGGTTCCTGAGCAGAGATGCCCCATCAGATCGTGGTGTGGGGACTGCAAAAGCTGAGCTACTGAGAGCTGTAACCAGGAGATTCGATGGGATTGAAGATGAACCCCTCTACAGTTTGGCAACTCTATTAGACCCAAGGTGAGGAAAAAAACATTAAAAACTAAGATAATCTGCAAAATATAATTAAAATTAATATACAGTAATAAAATAATGTGATTTAGAATAGCCTTACACCCTGATTTAGAATATCAAATGTTCTGTTAATTGGATAAAATTTATTTCATCCAGCTTATATATTTGCTTTTACACAAATGCCTCAGTGTCAATTTAACTCAAGTGTACAAGTGAAATCAAACAGAGCATTTAGTTACAGTCAGTCTTATTCTAAATTGCTCTAAAAGAACAAATGCTAAGTTAAATTAATGCAATGTTTTATTATTTTGTTTTACTAAAGGTACAAGGATCGATGCTATTCTGCAGAGCTGAAGGCACACACACGGGAGCAGCTTTTAGAGCTGCTGGATGCACAGACAGTCCCTGATGAAGCACAAGGACCTGAAGCCAGCAGTGCAGATGAGCCAGCTGAGAAGATAGCACGACCCGGTTCCTTGTCATCGATGTTGGGTGAGATCATGCAAGAAAGGCCACAGCAAGCCACTACAGCAATGTCACAGCTGAATCTCTACCTGTCAGAGCCTGTCATCCTTCAGGATGCTGACCCCCTGGCTTACTGGAGAGCCAATCAGGATCGCTTTTCTGCCCTCACCACTGCTGCAAGAACTTACCTGTCTGCACCCTGCACTAGTGTGGACAGTGAGCGCCTATTCAGCACTGCATCCAACATCCTGGATGCTCAAAGAAGCAGGCTTTTAGCCAGGAAAGTTGAGATGCTCCTCTTTGTTAGAAAGAATCTGCCATTGATGTTTGAAAAGGCATAAGCATTTGGCCTAAGTAATATGGCAAGTTTACAATCACCCCATCCCATTTTGAATTTTATTTTACTTGTACTGTATAGAGCTACCTGGCTGCTATTTATTTTATTTATTGGAAATACAGGTGGCCTGGGTGCCATATTTTCTGTTGACCTGGGTGTCATTATTTATTTTTTAGTTAAAATGGTAGCCAGTAGCCAGTGTTCTGGTGCAGCATTACTGCCCTTAATTTTGTTAATCACTAAGTTGTGTATCAGTGTTCTGAGGCAGCATTACTAATACTGACCTAGTGCCCTTTATTTGCACAAGTATGACTGTTAATTAATGTTTTGAGGCAGCAATACTGTCTTTTATTTGCACAAGTGTGTAACTGTTAATTTCATGGATGTATATGAATGTTTTGAGGCAGCCTTCTATTTGTACTAGAGTTACAGTCTGTGACTGTTAATTTCATTGATATGCTGCTGTATGTTTGAGGCAGCATTACTGTCCTTAATTTGCAGTATTTACTTGTTACAGGAAAGTAATTAATTGCAATAAAGTAATTTAATTACTATAAGTTGTGCTAATTATTTTTGTCTTGGGTTATATTTTTGATTGTCCAGACTGAACTTAACTGAACCTGTCAGCCCTTTAATGCCCTCCAGAGGTCATTGATGTTTAACCCTTGTATCTCA
>NW_024626643.1:0-3288 GCF_008729295.1 Plectropomus leopardus | reverse complement strand
ACTACATCGTAGAGGGACACCTTCTACTTTTTACTCCACTACATTCATGTAACAACTTACCAATTACTTTGCAGATTCATGAATACAAAATATATATAAACTAATATACTATGATATGATATCAAAGCTTAAACTTCCCAGGAGTAGGCTGTATAAAGTATGTAATATAAACTGGTTGTGGCTGGGGTGTGACTTGTTTTCCATCTTGACCCTCCCTGAAGCAAATTTTTTTTTTTTCTAATCAATCACCCTCCTCCCACCATAAATAACATTTTTTGTATTCACAGTATATGCAAGTCATAAGCATAACAGCACAGTAAGTAGCTATCACCAAAATGCAATGCTCCTTAAAACACAATGTGTTGAAGGACCATAAGAAATGTTGTTTTACTATTTTTACAGTTCTGGCTATGATAAATGGTGTGACTTGCATATTTTTTAAAAGAAAACATGCCTTTCAAACCTTCTTAAGGGATCTGGCTTTCAGGGGTCATATAAATAAATACAAAAGACTACCATATAAAGTTTCATGTCCATCACCTAAGCCAAAATAATAACAATAAAAGTCCCTCTCCAGTAATTTTTGTCTTTCAAAATGCCTTACCCGTTTTGCACAATCTCATAAATTCTACAATTCTACAATTTCATTTAGCAGACGCTTTTATCCAAAGCGACGTACAACACAAGCAAGAATTTAGACTTAAGGAAAAAACCCTTAGTAAGTGCAAAAAGTGCTTCCGGTGTGATTGGTCACAATAACGAACCGTCCCTACGAACACTGTAATTACCGACGGAGGCGCTTGCATTAACAGATGGAAAGCACTATTCAGCGGTGGGTATTGTCATATTTAATTTCAAGTCTTGGCTTTCAGAGTTTTGAACCCAACGGGGCCCACCAGACACCGGCTGATGCTAACGTTAATACTGACCCAATGCGTTTTCGCATCGCGCATTAAAACATTTATGATGTTATAATGTTAGCCTACTCTTGTCTGTATTGACATGCTCCAAAACCGTAGCTCGGCTGGTTTCTCCATAATTAATTCCTCTAGTTTATTTTGACCGTGAGCACCAAAGTAGCCTTTAGTTCATAACGTTTCGAAATAAGAGAGGAAAAAAGTGCTGTCTCCTACCTGTAACTGAAGCTGTCAGGTCTGTGTCCATAATTTCCTCCATAATTTACATACGTATGGTAGTTTTCGTGCATGCGCATCTTGGCGAAGACTCACAACTTCGTACAATACAATAAACTTCATTGATACCTACAAATAAAAGTTCACTGACATCAGCGAGAGCATACTTGATACCGCCTGATACATGTCATACAGACAGCGGATATAAATAAGTTTTCCCGATTTCAGGTATCGCGACACTTGCCAGTCGTCTTCCCGGAAGTAGGCTAATTGTTGTTGTTTTCGTTGCTCGTTAGCGTGACGTCGTGGCGATTCGACATCTCCAGGGCGCATGTGCATAGAATGTGACGAAGAATAGAACGTTGTGACGTAATGTCATGACGATCTCTAATCTTTAAAGACACTGCCTGTGACGCATCACTTTGATGCGTCACAGGCAGTGACGTCACAGCAGATCAAAACACAAAAAAAAGGCAGGAATAAGGAGCCAGAACACACCATTAGTCCATTTCAACTGCATTATCATAGCAAACAACCAGCATACCTTATTGCATTATCGTAGCAAATAACGAGCATACCTTGTTGCATTATCGTAGCAAACAACTACCATAACTTACTTGCAGTTCAGTTTAAGTGGAGTAATGGAAACAGTTACAAGAGAGGCAGAAGACATGTCGGATTTGAAGCAGCAGTTGACAGAGGCTCAGGAAGCCATCAGAGATAGAGATGACGTAATTCAGAAGCTGACCCAGGCTAAAACTCAGAATTTATCAGAGATTGAAGAGTTAAAGCAAGAATTGTATGACCGTCAAAGACAGGACCCACTTCTGGATACGCAGATTATGGCCCTGGAGACAGTGGTGCAAGATCTTACCAATGCTAAAACTCAGAATCTGATAGAGATCGAAGAGTTGAAGCAAGCACAGCATGATCTTAAGAGAAATGAAGTATATTTAAATACACAGATTAAGTACCAGGTGACAGAGGTAGAAGATCTCCAGAAACAACTGGAGAGAGCCAGGGATGAGACTGCCAGGGTAGAGATGAGGCTTCAGGCATTTCAAATGCAAATAAGTGAAGAGCAGGTGAAAAATGAGACTTACATACGAGATCTAAAAGAGAAGAGTTTGTCTTTGCAGGACAAACTGTCGAATGCACTGTCGCAAATCTGTGTGAAGCAAGAGGTTATAGCAAACAGAAACTGGGAATCAGAAAAACAACATGCAGAGATTGAAGATCTGTTGGCAGAAGTACATAGTCGACAGGAAAATGAGAAACTTCTGACTGAGGAGAAACAAAGAGTGATTGCTAGTCTTGAATCTCTGAGAGAAGAGAAACAAAGTGAAATCCAACATTTATGGGCAGAAATGCGTGATCTCCAGTGTCAGCTAAGAGACGCTCGGGAGGTCATTCTAGATAAAGATAGGGAACTGCAGGACAAGACAAATTTGGAATCTCGGATGGAGAAAACAGAGGGAGAGATCAAAGAGTTGAGGCTATCGCTGCATAATCATCAGGAAAATGGAGCCTTTCTGAAAGAGCAGAATAACAGCCTTGCAGAAGAAGTAGCTCGACTTGAGTCTCAGGCAGCGGAGCAAAACGAAAAGAATCAAAACCTTAAGAAAGCTGTACAAGACGCTGAGTGTCAAATTCTGGAGGCTGAGAAGCAAATCTGGTATAAGGACGAGCTCATAGCAAAACAAACCCGGGAAATTACTTATAGAAAAGAGGAGACAGAGGAACTTTACATCCATATAAGTGATCTAAAACAATCAGTCCGTGATCTTAAAATTCAGCTAGAAATGAGACAAGAAGAGGAGATACTAACTGGCACTGAGAATTTTAGAGAAGAATACAGGATTTTGACTGAAAATACACACCAACTAGACTCACCTGAGGAGCAGACAGGTGAGAGCCTCCCAGAGGCTCCAGCTGTTGAGGCTGCAGTTGTTGAGTCTCTGGCAGTTGAGACACTTGCGTTTGAGGCCCCAGCTGTTGAGGCTTCAGCTGTTGAGCTCTCAGCTGTTGAGGCCCCAGTTGATGAGGCTTCAGCTGTTGAGCTCTCAGCTGTTGAGACACTTGCGTTTGAGGCCCCAGCTGTTGAGGCTTCAGCTGTTGAGGCTCCAGCTGTTGAGGCCCCAGTTGATGAGTCTCC
>NW_024626642.1:0-2793 GCF_008729295.1 Plectropomus leopardus | reverse complement strand
CAATAGTTTCCCCCATGACATTCTCTCTCAATGATCAAACATACAAGAATAACAAAACATTTTTATTCTGAAACGAATCATCCCAGGTTGGATTGATCTCCACAGCTATGCAGCTGTGCTAACAGGTAACTGACTAACTACAGGTGTAAACTACAGGTCTAACACAAACAGCACAAGTGAACAAAAATGCAATACTTTACAGTACAGATTGCCCATTATAATTAAACATCACTGTCAGCTGCAGCAATCTTGCAGCCACCACCACCTTTCCTATCTGGCGCTGAGCTCAAATAGGCCGCCATCCGAGACACAATGGCAGCCTCACTGGCTCCAGGCTGTGACTGCTGAATGGAATCTGAAAAAAAGCACATTTTGCAAGTGTTTAGTATAAGGTCAATTTTTGTGTGGAGGAACTCCACACCTAGGAAAGGACTTGTGAGATCGTCTTGTGACTCGCATTTGTGTGTGTTGGTGTGAGGGGGAGAGAGAGGGTGCAACTAATATATATATATATATATACATACATACATGAACATATGGGGGTTTACCCTGTCTTGTTTTATTGAGGATTAAAATGTATCAAAACTTCTTACACATTATATAGGCAACAGGCAAGTCAGTCAAAACCTAGGTGATAGTGCACAAACAGAAATTCTATTTACCTATCATGACCTTGCAAAGGGTCATTCTTCGAAAGGCGCCTTTTCCACCACCACCATCCATATTAAATCCTGACATCAGTTAATTTGTAAGGACTCTGTCAAACACATACACACAATTAAATCAAGGTCAGGCCAAAGTACAGTGGAAAAATATATACAAATTGAGGAAATTTCATGGTAGACGTTATATTTATTCATACAATAGGTTTCTGGTGCTGTGAGGGGAGTGTCAAAAACTGATAAAGAACACTACTTAAAAGAGACTAACCTTTTCATGACGTTGCTCACATTTTCACGAATGCTGGCTCCACCAATCTTCACCATTTGCGCTGTCTGAAGAAATAATTTTGCATTCATTATATATAAATATAATATATAAAAATACACACTCACAGGTGGTATTTTGAAGGGGAAAAATTGTAGTTTGGATTTGTAACATCAACAACAATGTTCAACATTTGTAGATTTTTTGTGACCCAGTCCTGTTACTTTTCGGACACACCGTGTGTGTGTGTGTGTGTGTGAGTGTGTGTATACACACGAAACAATTTTCTTCTGTTCACCAACTTACCATCAGTTTTCTTTTCTCATCAGATTTCAGCTCTCCATTAAGATCTTTGAGGTCATCGATGGAGTCAATGACTTCCAGATGAAACACTGAGTCCAGGGGCACCGATTGCTGGCCAACTTCAGAGAGTTTTGCTCTAATGTCTGCTAGCAAAAAAAGCACTCTCTTTTGGAACTCTATGTCAGACCAAAGAGAGCAATATCACTTAATATTCTGTACAATATTTTTTTCTCCATGTAGCATTTTCTGTTTAGTACACACTTACTCTTCGGTTCCATTGGGAAAGCATGTCTGCTCTCATGGGACCTTGCTAACTCTTGATGGCGTGATCTGGACCTGGATCTGTAGCGTTGCCTTGACGTGGATCTGGACCTGCTGTGATGCACTGGTGTTTCCATGGTTCTTTCCTGGCGAGATCTCCGACTGTGCAATTAAGGCAAAAATGATAATCTTGAACAGTGGCGTTTCTTTTAAGTTGAGGATTTTGAACTTCACAACATAATTTAAAAAATGGTTCAATTTCCTCCTGAATAATGATGGGTATTATTATTATATATGTAGGAATAATGTTTTCAAAAATGTTTAGAGTGTAAAAATACAGTCAATATTGTAATTTAAATCAAATTAATTGCACAGCCCTACCGATGGGTGGAATGATGCACTGATGTGGATCTGGACCTGCTGTGATGCACTGGTGTTTCCAAGATCTCTGATGGCTGGCCATAGATCTGTAGCGTTGCCTTGACGTGGATCTGGAACTGCTGCGACGCATTGCTGTGGTTCTTTCCTGGCAAGATCTCTGATGGCTAGGGCTGTACAATTATGGCAAAAATGATGATCTTCATTATTTTGATTGATATTGAAATCACAATTTTTTCATGATTATTCATTCTTTAAATGAACATTTTTAACAGTGGCATTTTTTTATTTGATGATTTTTGAACATCACAAGAAGTGTTAATGTTTTAAAAAATGTTTACAGTGAGTGTAAAAATACAGTAGTTTGTAATGTTATGATCGTGGGATGCCAATATTGTAATTGAAATCAAATTGCACTTGCAATTGCACAGCCCTACCGATGGGTGGAACGATACACTGATGTGGATCTGGACCTGCTGTGATGTGCTGGTGTTTTCATGGTTTCCTGCTGGCGAGATCCCTCATTGCTGGACCTGGATCTCTTTGGCAATAGTGGCGTGGATCTGGACCTCATTGGTGTTTCGAGGATTTCCTGCTGGCGAGATCCCTCATTGCTGGACTTGGTTATCTTTGGCAATAGTGGAGTGGATCTAGACCTCATTGGTGTTTCCAGGGTTTCCTGCTGACGAGATTCCTGATTCTCCAAGAGGCTGGACAAGGATCTGTTAAATTTCTTTGGCGCTGTTGGAAGGAGAGGGCCTGTTGGATTGCAAATGATGATGCTACATAAAAAAAACTGCCCAATCTCTACTCAGACAATTGACATTTCTGTAATATATATGCTTACTATGTTCTGAAGATGAATCTGTCTCACTGTGGGACATTGTGCTCTGTGATTTATTCACTGATGAATCTGTTGAATTG
>NW_024626641.1:0-1456 GCF_008729295.1 Plectropomus leopardus | reverse complement strand
ATGGTGGTTACTGCATGATTTTTATTACTGCATGTTTGGGACATTTTGTTTTAACCTGAGTTAATGAGAAACAGCTGCTTGCAATTGGACACCACACCCCTCGCATCCAGGATTGGACGGTGCGCAACAGCTCTGTGTCACGGCCCCTGGTGTTGGTTAGTGGCAGTGCTCTCTCTCTTTGTTTTTTCCTCTTTCTCATTTTCCTGTAGGTAGGCGTGAGTTGGGTGCAGAAGGTGGAGGAGCCAACAGCTGCAGCCACTTGCAATCAGCGTTCGCGCCACACGGGTGATTGTCTGCCAGCTGCATCTGATCTGGACCTGCATTTAAGCCAGGCTCAGTCGACTCGTCAGCGTCGGACTGTTCGCTACTCCTAGTCAGTTGTCGTTCGCGGTTTAAGTCTGATCCATGCTTCCACCGCTGTTGCTAACCGCTTGTCTCTCTGCCTGCAGTTTTGGACAATCTCCAATCACCGTGTGCTACTCTGACTACCTCAGCGTCATCTCCACCTCATTGGTCTCCCTCCTTCTGTCTAAACCGCCTGGAATCCCTCTTCGGACCCTCTGCCCTCCTCTGTTGGACTCTCGCCTGCTGCACCCTCAATCTCCGCCTGCCTGCCTTCCCCATCCTCTCTCCCTGTAACCCAGATAAGTGGATAGCATAGCCGTTAGCTTTAGTGCTTCGTTCGTTAGTCTTGTTACCGGTTAGCGTTTAGCATATTTCTGCCTGTCATAGTATTTGCACCCGTATGGTGCTTCTGTTCGTTGTAGTCGTTAATCTCCGCCTGTCATAGTATTTGCACCCGTATGGTGCTTCGGTTCGTTATAGTAGTTTTCTCCGCCTGTCATAGTATTTGCACCCGTATGGTGTCTCCTTTTGTTATCTCCGCGTGTCATAGTATTTGCACCCGTATGGTGTCTCCCTTTGTTATAATAGTTATCTCCGCTTGTCATAGAATTCTGCACCCGTGTGGTGTCTCTTTTAGTTGCCTGTTCTAGTAGTAATCATCTCGTAATTCAGTGTGTGTTTACAGAGTTCGTTTAGCACCGAGTTGGTGTCTCCCTTAGTTGCTTTAGTTGTTTATCTGCTCCTGTTTGGTTCGCTCTCCTTACTCGGTGTTACCTAGCTCGGGTTAGCATTTAGTTTTCTGTTCTGTTCTTTCTTGAAATTATAAATAAAATCTTTTATTGTGAGTTTTGTGTGCTGTGTCTTGTTGTCCCGCAAACTGAGTCTCTGAGCCGACTGTAACACTCTGTGCTTTTAAGCGACTGACACAGGAAGAGAGGGAGGGGAAAATAACACAGGAAGAGCGGCGGAAATGGAGGAGGCACAAACGGAGGACGCATGTGAGCCACAGGAGGAAGACAGGGAGACGGACGGAGCAGTGCGGCGAGAGGACGGCGCCCTGGCAAATTGGTTCAACGCCTACTAATGAGCTAAGTAAAGGAAAGCGACCACG
>NW_024626640.1:0-2033 GCF_008729295.1 Plectropomus leopardus | reverse complement strand
CTCTGAGCACGCAATCACACCGCGGTGAAGTTAGTTTTAGGTTGAATATTCGACAGCCATTTGCTCCCCATCCAGCCGTGTCGCTTTAAACGGCTGTTGACAATACAGGGCGCAAGCTCTCCTCCGCAACGCAGGGTTTTCACTCCGGGACCATCAACAAATTACTTTAACACGAGGTCAATGTTATTTTCAATATTTTGACAGCTTCCAGGTCATGTGACCAACAGTTTTTTGTCTATCATCCTGCTGAAAACTGCAATCAAATAATTTTAAAAAAAGTGCTGTCTGTGTTTCAGCTCTGCAATGCAAATTGATCATGTCTATAAAGCATTATGTGTATGATATTACAAATTAAAAAAAATGATCAACTACAGCTAAACAGTCCAATTTTTAAGCCTGTACACTCTCTGAAACAACCACAAACACTCCTTATTTGCTCTTTTTCTTGAACTCGCTTTATAGTATATACTTTTATTTACATTTTTTAATTAATTCAGAAGAGGATGTAGCAGTTTAAATAGGGGATTTATGAATTAATTAGCAATTAATCAAAAATGATTAATTAATTAATAAATCAATACCAAAATCCGTAACCATAACTAATGCAAAATTATGACTCAGAAACACGAATTGGTATAAAGATGAAGTGGAGTAATGGGACTCAACTTCAGCTAACAGAAACAATAAGTTTATATTGAAAATTAGAGTTTAAAAACTTCGGAGCACCACCCATTAAAACAGAAAGCTTGATAGCCCATTTTACCTTAGTAATCAATTTAGTCTCATAATTTGAAGTTGGCTACAGAATTAATTTTCCAGGTGTACAGGGACCTGACATACACACACACACACACACACATCACAAGATCAAGTGTCTTCATTAATGAAAGTTTTATTAAACTACTCACTACACATCAAAACTACTCCTAAAACTACAAATGAATGAGTTTAAGAATCAATAGGGATAAATGATAAAACAGTGAATACACCAGACACAAAGTAAATAAAATGACTAAATGAACAACAAACTCATAAATGAAGCAACAATAAAAATGAAGGGATGAAAACTAGTGAGGAGCTGAGTTTGATGTGACATCTGGACTCGATCAGGTGCACTGAAATAGTTAAAGATGATCAAGCAGATGAAAAGTTAAGTTTAAAGAAAAGGCAATGTCAAGCATCGAACAACAGTAGAGAGGCAACCTATCCCATAAAACATTGAGGGAAAAGATAAAGAAGAGGCCTGATCAGAGAATAACCCACAATTGTATTAATGGGAGATCCTAATCTAGGTCTAACACTTCACTAGGACTAACACTTTGGACAAAAACCCGAAGTCCAAAAGTGCAAAATGGAAAAAGTCAAATCAGCCAAAAAACCCCTTCGACTTCACTGAGTTATAACTCCTGTGAAAAAAAGGGGTGTGGTGCTTGACCATCAAAGCGGGAAAAATACACTCCTCCCTTCTATCACTTCGACTGTTTTAACTGTCTAGATCTAATTTTTTCCTAATGTGTTGATAAAGTTCACTACAGGCCTTCAAATCTTCAATACGTGAAACCACGACGCTCTCCTCTGCTGATCGATACCAAACACTTACGAGAAAACCAAATAATTATTTGGCAGATCATTAACTAAGTAAAACAGCATTAACCACGTTTAACAAACATAACAAATATGTGTGAAAATCAGTAAGTGTAACACCACGGTGTCAAAACACTGATATAATTAAGGGTTGTTAAAGATCCTATTTGAGTAAAGGTATACAAGTACTTAATCAAAATATAACAAAGTATGAAAGTACTTAATATGACCAAAGGTCTATCAACAAAACCTATAATTAGAAATTCACAAATTGCATGATTACAAAACAATAAAGCATCTACACACAACAGTGTAAAGGAAGGATAATTAAGATATAGACAGAAGAGATGCATATCAACATGCAAGTCTGTACTAAGAGTCTTCCCATTCAGTGTGCAGCACGCTGCTGGCAGGGGGTTACCAAAGGTCACACACACACACACACACAC
>NW_024626639.1:0-1147 GCF_008729295.1 Plectropomus leopardus | reverse complement strand
CTTGGTAGAGCTGGGTCCTGGTAGGGGCGATCTGAGACGTAAGATGGTGCAAATTCTGTCTCCAAGAACACATTCCTGTTGTAAGACCATTATCTCGAGCCTATTTGAGGTGAAATAAACAAATTGTCTTTGCTGACCAAAAACGGCGTTTAAAAAAACAAACGTTAAGAAATTAAAAAGAAAGACTTAAAAAGTTAAGATTCAGGAGCGTTCTGATGCGCAGTCGCGACTCCTCTTGTAAAACTTTTGGAACAAAAGTAAAAATTGTGTGAGCGAGGATGCACGGGATGCATCGAAAAAGAGAGAGAGGAGATGAAGGCTGACGAGGTGTCAGAGAGAATCAAAAGTGAAGAGTTGAAGAGCGGATCCAGAAGAGAGCGAGGGCTGCGCTCTCACTTAGTTTTATCTCTGAATTTTGGGGTGCGTGAATTGGAGGCGGGGGTTGCGAATCTTCGTGCCAAGCGATCGCACATCTGGCATTCTTTTTTATAAAATACTTAATGTAATTTAGGAGACATTTATTTCTCTGTACTTTATGACGAATTACGCGACCTAACCCGTTGTGTGTAAATACATGTATCTCATCACCACTATGATCTCATCACAGTAAATTCAAATACCTGTTAGGAGATCTAAGAGAGCAATTTGCAACGTATCACATGACTCTGAAAACCCTTTTGTTCAATTTATTAAATGACCATACATAACATCACCTTTGTACCATGGGTTCTAACAACTTGGTGATTACTTAGATATAGAATTACCATTTTATTTATCATTATACAATGAATACAAAATAAGATGTAACTACAAAATTGGTTACGAGCTTACTAATAACTAAGGCCACTAGATGGCAGTATAGCTCCATTACAACAAAAGGGAATAAAACATGCTTTACCTAACTCATTCAAATTACATGAGAAAAGAATAGGAGGTGCTCCTATCTGTTTACTGAAGCACAGAGACAACCTCACCCACAGGCACAAAGACTAGGGAAGAAGGGAAATTTTAACTTACAACCTTGGTCCAAGTCATTCTGTCAGATGTTAATCTCAACACAGGGTTATATAATGGCTTTACCCAATGTTCGGCCTTTTATTATCTCAGCAGGGGAGGCAATAAATGATGGTTGCTTGGTATTGCCTGG
>NW_024626638.1:0-1817 GCF_008729295.1 Plectropomus leopardus | reverse complement strand
CCCCTGCAAACCAGGCAGACATTAGACTGACCGTTCACTGGGAGGGGAGCGGCTCTGGAGATGGCAGCAAAAGAAAGTTTTCTAATCCGCAGGACGGTCAGAGATCAGACCTCCGGCGCAAAAAGGATCAAATTCAGGTAACACTAAACTGCAGAAGTTTTGATACTACTTGGTACTGGATTATTTTGGGGGATGCCTTAAAGGTATTGAGTTCCGTTACCTAATCCTACTCTGGATGGAGTTATATTCCCTTTTTTGTGGGTTACTATACGCTGAAAACTGCTTTTTTTTTTTTTAAGTCTGTGCAGTGCTGGACATACTATTTTTTTCCAGTATTCTGACTGATGTACTTGCAATTTACACATAATGTATCATTTTCAGTTATTTGACTCATGTTACTGAAAAATCTGATAAATCATAAATAGCTGAAATGGCTGACAGTGGTACTGACATTTTAACTGGTCAAGTTAAGGTTATTTATAAAGGCCAAAATCAGTGGGTGGTAAAGCATACTATACTCTCTCTCTTCATGATTTGGAAAAGCAAAACCTCCAAAAACCATCTGTGGTATTGTTAAGTCATTTATCATGAAGTGTTTACATTGTTGTGCCAACACACTGCAGCAGATATGGGGCCTCTTTCCTCCCATGTTTACCATATATGCTCATGGCTGATCCACACTCAGTTTGTAGAGCGAGCTTTGGTCAGTGACACAGCTCCAGCAGCATTACAGTGACTGCAACTTCACCTGACCTAGATCCACATCGGTCCCTGCTCCTGTGGGAGTCGTTTTAAGGCCTTTATTCTGTGAATCCTGGTTCCCATGTGTCCGAGAGTTAGATTGGAGAGAGTGTGTGGAAGTGTGTACGTTTCTAAGAATAACAGGTCTGAAGAACTTCCCAGAGGGCTGTTACCTGTGTTAGGGCGATATCCTGCCCTGCTGTGGTGAGGATAGGGAGGCGCTGACTGCTGGACTTCAGCCACAGCTCTCCTCTCTTGTTCCCACATCTCCACCTCAGACTCAGTGGTTCGGGAGCCCACGTCTGATACGTCTCCTTCTTCGCCTTCAGTGCTGTTCCTGTACGGTCGGCGCTGCCAGTTCTGGATAGCCTGTTTACGAAGACCCCAGTTTCTCGATCCACCGCCACCGCATCCAGGGGAGCGCTCGTAACCCCCCTCACCCAGCCGGCACTGCATGTGATAGTACTGAGCCTCAGGACAGTCCTCCATGGGATGCATTTCCACGCTGTCACTGTCATAACCTCCAGAGCCCTGTGAGACGGACTTGATCCGCCCTGATGCTCTGCAGCAAAAGAGAATAAAAAGAGCATTAAGGCTATCATTGGCCAAATCAGTTATTAAATGCTCTATTTTTCAACACAATTACCTAAAAATCACAAATAGCTCATAAATGAAGAAACAGTAATCCAACATAATTCATTATATATCAGCATTAATCATTAGTTATTATCAGACAAGGACATTTAAACTTAGTAATAGAACTAGTTTTGTGACGACACCAGTTTGACCACATGTGACAGGCTCCAAGACATGCTAGCAATGAAGATTTGAGGCTGTCTTTTTTGCATTTGTGCCAAAAAAGATTTTTAAATGTCACCTCTCTGATTTTACAAGTTTTAGTGTCATATGTGAGAAAGTTCAGCAAGCCTGCATGTTATCATTGAATCTGTAGTAGTTTATTTATATGATGACATACTGTATGCTCCAACCCGGGGGGGAGTTCCTACAGAATATATGTGCATAACTTGGTAAATATTTAACATCAATAAACATATGTTAACAAACAAACAAACAAA
>NW_024626637.1:0-1222 GCF_008729295.1 Plectropomus leopardus | reverse complement strand
GTGTGTGTGTGTGTGTGTGTGTGTGTGTGTGTGTGTGTGTGTGTGTGAAAGGAGAAAAGACTTAGAAAGTTTAAGCAAATAATAAGAGTTGACTAGAAACTAAGCTGAATTTACTTAATTTTGTGAAGTTGTTGATACTTGAAAATGACAATTGGAAATACTTTGTTCTCACAACTTCTGCAAATCAAGAACTTGATCACGACAAAACTCATTTTGCCAACAATGAAGTTTGGATATCTGTTGTTTCTGTTTCGTTAACATGTTTCAGAAAATACAAATATGACTGACACATTTGCAGCCAGCAGAATACAGATGTATGTAAAACACAGTATACTTAGTTTACTGAAGTTGCTGAGACTTAGAAAGATCAATTTAATAAAACTTTTAATTTGCAAAAACTAAACAAAAGTAAATAATACGTAAATATAACGACATTTGAAGGAAACTTACAATGAGATTTAAAGTAAACATAAATTAAGACTAATAGTTAAAACTGATGCAGCTACACCACTTTAAAGCGGACGTTCAATTTTTGTTGTTCATTTTTAGTGAACTAGTTTTATCATAATCATGTTATAAGTTAAATTGTGGCAGATTTTTATTTGTTCACACACACACACACACACACACACACACACACACACACACACACACACACACACCCAGACGCTGGTTAACGTCGCACAGTCAGGAGCTGACAGACGCCCTCGATCTTTAACTCGTTTCCAGATAAGAGACGGAGGTTACAGATAACAGCTGATTAAAACTCGGAGTTAGAGGAGCTATACGTACTGATAGCATGGCTTACATCACTCACTTACACACACACACACACACACACACACAAACACTTTACCCAGTTTACCTGAGGAGGAGGTTTTAATACACTGTTACTGTCAGCCAGAAGAGTTTTTTTACGTTTCTGATGCTCGTCAGAGGTTCAGGAGGATCAGGGAGGAACTGCAGGCTGTTCATTTCACTTTCTACACAACTGAATGAAGGGGCACACACACACATGCGTACACACACACACACACACACACACACACACACTCACACTCACACTCACACACTCACCCTGTTCTGCTTCACTTTGGCACCTCGCTCTGTTTCACTCCAGGTGTTTACCAAACACTCTGTAACACTTCAGCCTCCTCAAGAGCAATAATGCATGAGTGTGTGTGTGTGTGTGTGTGTGTGTGTGTGTGTGTGTGTGTGTGTG
>NW_024626636.1:0-3201 GCF_008729295.1 Plectropomus leopardus | reverse complement strand
CAATGATCAATCCTCCGCACATACTAAGGTCTGCATCAGAGTGCCACAAGGTTCATTGCTCGGACCAATCCTTTTTACTTTATATATGCTTTCTCTAGGCAACATTATTAGAAAACACTCTATAAATTTCCAATTGTTATGCTGACGATATGCAACTATATCTATCTATGAAACCAGATGAAACTGATCAGCTATCTAGACTTCAAACATGTCTTAAGGATGTAAAAGCCTGGATGAGCCGTAATTTCTTGATGTTGAACTCAGACAAAACTGAAGTTATTGTTCTTGGCCCCAAACGCCTCAGAAGCTCCCTTTTCTAAGGATGTAATTTCTCTAGATGGCATTACCTTGGCCTCTAACACATCTGTAAGGAACCTCAGAGTTGTATTTGATCAAGATTTATCTTTTGCCTCCCATAAAAAACAAACTTCAAGGACGGCTTTCTTTCACTTGCGCAGAAAATCAGCGCTGCTCTGATATTTAATCAAAGTTTTTGTGGCTTTTTAAAACACATTTAGACTCAGAGGTCTTCTAGGTTTACTGATCTGCTACTCCACCAACCAGCCAACCAAACAAACAAACACAGAATCAGCCTCACACAGGAAGAGGACCGGTTTGAGTCAAGAGTGACTGATGAGGGAAGTAAGGCCAGGTGAACTGGTGAGGACACCCGGGGACAGACAGTCACTGATAGAGAACACAAGTATTAAACAGATGGTTGTTCAAATCTTACCACACAGCGGTCACACAGCGGGCCGCTTGCCAAATGGTCACATATACAACTTCCTGTCAGCTGATCACATGATCCGACACTCCCCAAAACATGACACCTGCACACTGAAACACACACACACACACACACACAGACAAACAAAAACCGACTAACAGCAGTATATTATAATTCAGTCAGACCTCAAAACATGAAGCTGCAGTTTGTTTTGAGGGTTTGGAGGGTTAGGGATCGGGATTTTCTGGGAAGGGTGTCGATTCTCACGCTGGCAGCCGGTGGGGTCGTCGGGTCTCAGGTTGAAGGATCCAGGTTTGCAGCGGTCGCAGCGTTGACCCTCCACGTTTTCTTTGCAGACGCATTGACCGCTCAGAGCATCACACGGGGCGCTGCCCACGGTGCCGGCTGGGTCGCAGTCACATGCTGAAGAAGGACAAAACAAAAACTAATCTGTTTCCAGGTGCTGATACCGATGTAAACCAAGTCATGACTCGGACTATAACCTTGAGTCACCTCCTGTTTGGCCTCTTGTTGTTTTCAGAGCTGGAATGTAACTAAGTACATTTACTCAACTACAGTACTTAAGTACAAATTTGAGTGGGGATTTTTTTTTTTTATGTCACTTTGTAATTTTACTTGACTACGCTTCAGAGGAAAAACTGTACATTTGACTTCCCCACCTTTACTTATCGGACAGCTTTAGTTATGTAACAGATTGAGCATTTTGCATAAAAACATAACAATACTTTATGAATTATGTTGTCTTCTTTTACATTTAATCTGTTCATACAAGTACAACTGCAACGATTACTGATAAATCAGTCAACTGACAGAAAATGAACTTTCAACTACTCTGATAAACATTTAAGCTTTTTTATTGTTGTAATAATTTTGAGGTTTACAGGGTCGTTTTTTTCCTTTTTTTACATTTATTTATTGTAAATTCCCCCTTTTTTTGGCAATTTAAAGTTTTTTTGGGTGATTTTTTTCCCCAAAACAATTCTTTGGGGGTACTTTTTGTTCATTCAAACATTTATGAGTTTTGTTGGGGTGTATTTTTCACGTTTTTTACTAATGAGTTCAATTTGTTTTTCAGTGTTTAGTTTTGTTGTTTTTTCCTAATAATTTGATTTAATTGGGGGTGGTTTTTCATTTCATTCTGCAACAAATTCCAGGCTGATGGTGCAGAATATCCAAAAGCCCTTTTCCGAGAGCATAGAGAGGTCCTGAGAATGCTGTCCAGCACTTTTCTGTGTGACAAAAACACAAAGATAGTGTGGGAGAATATATATATAAAAGTGTGCCAGGCCATCCTACCCGAGATACAACTCACAGCAGTGCGTCAGACCTTTACAGTTTGTAATTAACCTGAAGGACGCCTGGTAAGCTGTATCAACCGCATGGAGACACTGAGCAGAGGTGTGCATGTACAAAACATCATCACAGTCCAACACGGGCAAGAAAGGTGCAGCAACAAGGCGCTTTTTTACATTGAAAGAAATACACAGTTTGTTTTGAAAATTTAAAAAAAAACTGTTTTAGCCTCAGCTTTTTCACCAGGCACAACACATGCAATTTAAAATTCAAGGAGTCATCAGTCAAAATATCCTGGTATTTGTAAGAGTCGACAACCTCTATCTGTTTTCCATCTGCAGGGACCACCGCAGGTTCGCTCAGAGACTGAGTGTTTGAACGGGGAGACAACATAAGCTTTGTCTTATCTAAAACAAGTTTTAGCTCATTCAGTGTTTTCAATAATTTCGAGTTTTTTGGGGGATGAGGGATGTTCTGTTTATCAAAAATTATAATTTTTGTTGTTGCTTTTTTTTCTTTTCTGAGAGTATAGATGTTTGGGGTGTTTTTTAAAACATAATTTTGAGGAGCTCTGGATGTTTTTATAAAAATGTGTTTTATTGTAACCTTTTCAAGGTTTGGGTGTGGTTTGGTTGGCTTTAAAGACATGTCTGCATTGTGTACTTTCATCACTTTAAGTTAAGTTAAATATTGATTGATTAAACTAAATTAAGTTTTTCTTCAGTAACATTTTTAATGCCGGAGTATTTCTGTAACAGTAGTTTTACTGTGTGGTAATTATACTTGTACTGCATACCCTCGTCAGTGGAATTCTGCGGTGCAGAAAGTGTTAAAGTGGATAAACAAAGAGAAGTAACGTGACACATCAGAGGAAATGAGTGAAAGCGGCTGAAGCGTACAGATGCAGGCGTGCGGGTCATCTCTTGCTCTCTGAGGATCTTGGTACAGAAAAGGTCGACATCGTTCACACCGAGGCCCGGTCCTGTCATGGCGGCAGCTGTCACACACGCCGCCACTTAGGCCACCCGTTGCTTCAAAACGGCCAGCGTCAAAGTGACATGAGTCCGAGTGACCATGACAGTTACATCCTGGGAGACACAGAAACACTGAGGCCTGATCACAAACTAAAACCAGGTGAGATAAACGTTCTGATCACAAAC
>NW_024626635.1:0-1695 GCF_008729295.1 Plectropomus leopardus | reverse complement strand
TTTTATGCTGTTTTGAGGTGTTTTCAGCTGTTTTGGGGACATGTTATTTTGACATAATTAGCCAGACTATAGGCTTGCCATCTCGGTAATTTTTTAAACATGCATTATTATGGTGTTCTTGGCTGTTTTTGCCTTTTCGGTCATTTTTTCATCATCCTATATCATGGTGTTTCAGACCTTTTTTCAACATTCTATGCTATGGCGTGTCTAGGCATGTTATTTCATGCTGTTTTGAAGTGTTTTCAGCTGTTTTTGGACATGTCATATTTTGACATTATTAGCCTTACCTTTTTGGTCATTTTTTCAACATGCACTCAGCACGCTATTTTCCGCTTTTGGCGGTGTTTTCAGCTGTTTTTGGGACATGTCATACTTTGACATTTTTAGCAATGCTATAGCCTTGCCTTCTTCGGTTATTACTATAACCTTGCAATTTTGCTCAATTTTTCCACAGGCCAAATGATGGTGTTTTGGGGCCGTTTTGCAACTTTCTATGCCATGGCTTGTCCATGGCATGACTTGGAAGGCTATTTTGTGTGGTTTAATGTGGATTTCAGGTGTTTTTGGAACATGCCATTTTTTGACAATTTTGCCATACTATAGACTTGCTTATTAGTCATTTTTTCAACATCCCAAATTATGGTATTTTGGAGCTTTTTTGCAACTTTCTATGCCATGGCGTGTCTTGGAAGGCTATTTAATATTGTTAACTTTGGTTCCCACCTGTTTTTGGAACATGTCATTTAATGACAATTTTGCCATACTATAGCCTTGCATTTTTGGTCATTTTTTCCACATGCCAAATTATAGTGTTTTGGGGCCGTTCTGGAACTTTCTATGCTATGGCACGTCTTGGAAGGTTATTTTATGTCATTTAATGTTGTTTCCAGCAGTTTTTGGGACCTTTCATTTTTTGACAATTTTGCCATACTATAGCCTTGCATTTTTGCTCATTGTTTCCACATGCCAAATGATGGTGTTTTTGGCCCGTTTTGCAACTTTCTATGCTATGGCATGTCTTGGAAGGCTATTTTATGTCATTTAATGTTGTTTCCAGCAGTTTTTGGGACCTTTCATTTTTTGACAATTTTGCCATACTATAGCCTTGCATTTTTAGTCATTTTTTCCACATATCAAATTCTGTTGTTTTTGGCCTGTTTTGCAACTTTCTATGCTATAGCACGTCTTGGAAGGCTATTTTATGTCATTTAATGTTGTTTCCAGCAGTTTTTGTGACCTTTCATTTTTTGACAATTTTGCCATACTATAGCCTTGCATTTTTGGTCATTTTTTCTACATACCAAATAATTGTGTTTTTTGCTCTTTTTACAACTTTCTATGCTATGGCGCGTCTTGGAAGGCAAAGAATTTGCCTTGCATTTTTGCTAATTTTTTCAACATCCCAAATCATGGTCTTTTGGAGCTTTTTTGCAACTTTCTATGCCATGGCGTGCCTTGGAAGGCTATTTTATGTGGTTTAATGAGGTATCCAGCTGTTTTTGGAACAAGTCCTTTTTGACAATTTTGCCATACTATAGCCTTGCATTTTTAGTCATTTTTTCCACATGTCAAATTCTGTTGTTTTTGGCCTGTTTTACAAATTTCTATGCTTTGGCGTGCCTTGGAAGGCTATTTTACTTCATTTAACGTTGTTTCCAGCGGTTTTTGGGACCTGTCATTTTCTGACAATTTTGC
>NW_024626634.1:0-1441 GCF_008729295.1 Plectropomus leopardus | reverse complement strand
AGTCCTTGTAATGATATGAAAAGCATTGTTGGAACAACTTTATTTTTCATTGGTAATAAACTTAAGACGTGTTCATAAATATGGTAATTAAACGTATATAACACATTAGAATTTCTTTTAAATAATGTGAAAAACTTAGTGGTAACAAATTCACATGTATAGGTTATCAACTTAAAAACGTGTTTAATTACCATATTTATGAACACATTTTTAAGTTGATTCCTCATAAAAAATTACTTTCACAATTTCAAGTGTTTTTAAGTTGGTTACTGGTAAAAAAAAAATTATAATGGTCCAACAAAATTTTCCACCTATAAAAGAATTTTAAAGTGTAAATACTTAATAACCATAATTATGAACACAGTTGATACCTCATAAAATTATGTTATTGCTACATTTTCTTTCACATTATTTCAAAATAATTTTAAAGTGGTAAAGTATTAAAAATAAATGTACCCAATGCAGAAAAATCTTTAAAAAAAAATTAAAAAAAAACACCCACACATGCAAAAAATTTTTTTATTTTTAAAAAAAATTTTTTTTTAAAAATTAGATGGAAAAGAAAGTAAAAAAAGACTCAAAATTATTTTAAAAAGAAGACAAAATATCCAAAAGGGTCCAAATTACAAAGAAAAAAGACACACCCCAAACTTAATTAAAAAACCCACTCCAAACCTCAGACTAAAAATTGCACCCTGGACAATTAAAAGAAGAAAAGTACATGATTAATTTGAGATCTTGAGATAACAAAACAATACTGTAATAGTAGCTGTGTTGTTTTGTTTTAGATGTTTTAGAATTTAAAGCGTAAAAGCACAACGGATGGAAAAAATGAATGTATGGCTGTTTAGGGCTTCCGTACTGAAGTCCACAATGACCCCTGTAGTGTTTTTGGTGTTCAGGACCAGATTGTTGTCTGTTGTGAGCTCACTCATGAACACCATTGTTGGTCACTGGGTCAATTGTGGATCAATGACTGCAGATAACGTAGCCATGAAGTGTGATAGTGATTAATTAGCACTCGCAAATCCAGATTCCACTTAATGCATGCACTGATATGTTTAGGCAAAATATTCATTATTTCATTATTCAAAGATGAAATGAAGTATTGACATTACTGTTACCCTTTAATGCATGTCCAGACTGTAGTAAAGTTTTATTATTGGTACTATGTTTCAATAATAAGTTGGGAAAGATACCTTTAAAATGTAATTGTTTAGAGACTGTAATTTACCTTTATAAAAATGTAATAATTGTAGCTATTTTAATTGCATCATCAAAGTAATGCATCTGATTACATTTTTATTACTTTGTCATTCAAACAAATGTTGCTGTTTTTTGCATTATTGTTCAGTTTACAAGGTACAAGGAATTTATTTGTACCTTGTAAACTCAACAATAATGCAAAAAAAAAATTTAAAAAATCCAGAAATAATCTATG
>NW_024626633.1:0-2454 GCF_008729295.1 Plectropomus leopardus | reverse complement strand
GGAAAAAATAGATTTATCATAATTATAACTATAACTAAAAATACGTTAAAGAATTACAGAAGCATTTCTGAGAAATGTCCTAAAATCCGAAAAACCTCCTCAAGTCCTAGAAACCTTCTCAAATCCTAAAAACCTCTTTAAATCCTAGAAACCTCCTAAAATCCAATAAATGTCCTAAAGGAACATTCTAAAATCCAAGAAACGTCATAATATCCTATAAATGTCCCAAAAAATCCTAGAAACATCCTGAAGTCCTGGGAACGTCCTAAAAATCCAAATCAGCAAAATTGTAATCATCCTAAAATGATTACAGCATTTTTCCTATTCATTTCTTTTTTTTATTTTTCAGGTATTTTTCTTATACTTTGTAGTTATTTATTGCTAATTTGAGTTAAGTTGTTTCTTCTTCCGTTGCTCACTGCTTTCTTCCCATGTTTTTGAAAGACAGCAAGCCTGTTTGCTCAGGTTTCAAAGGGTTAAATAAGGTTATACCATCTGTGAAAAACAAGCCCAAGTAGGGGGGAGATACACTTCAATGTTGGTTTGCAAAAAGACTGAAGATCAGAGGGCTTCCCTCAGACCCAATCTATTCTGCAATTTGAATTTAATAGAAGATGCTCATGAAAAAAATCCTTAATCACAAGTTTGAGTTTGACTTTGAGAGTTATTGGATTCTGGACGTCTCCCCTTTCTTTATAAATCAAATAAAATAGAAAACAGATAAAAAGTAAGCATTGGAGGTTAATAAAGACTGGATGATAATCGTGACAGAAGAGCACTCCTAAAGGGTCAGCACTGACACTGGGCTGAAGCCAAATACTTTCCTCCAGTCCAACCCACTGACCAGGGCTCTTTGCATTTCATTCTCCACCTCTATTTCTAAACAGTTATGCAGCTCAACGGCTGCTGGTCACGTTCATATGATGTTGAGAAGCTATAAGAGCGGAATTAGTTTGCTAATGCTCGTGAGAGAAACACTCACAACAAACTAATGACTCAGAGCTTAGTAACCAGCCCATACGCACACGGGATTAAACATCTTTTCACTTATTCCACTCACAAGTCATTCCTCCTCTTTTGACTGATGTCTGAAGCTAACTTCACTGTTTTACTGTTATTAACCCTTTGAAAACTGGAGAAACATCTACTTTTTTGCGCCAATCTCAGACGCCTTTCATAAGTATTTAAACCCTAGAACCCTGAGCAAATTGGTGTGATTTCTTTCAAAAACATTGATAATAAGGGGATAAGCAACTTGGTAGGAAATAGTCAACAAATTGCAAGAAATTGGTAGATTTAGAAAAGAAATTTTAAAAAGCTGGGGAAATCTGTCTAGGAAAACGATAGTAAGCTACAATAGTTATTATCATAATTACATTTTTAAAAGTATGTTACAGAATTATAAAGATTTTAAGCATTTAATTAATGCTTAAGATTAATTTTCAGGTAATTTTCTTACCCATGATGACAACTCTGATACTGAGCTGTTTGGAAATGTAAAATTAGCTCATTTGTACCCAGTACTTATACAAATGTCCTGTTAAGCCATTTAAAACCTGCAGCAACATGACTTTTCTTTTGCTGCTTTCACACACCTTTCACAAGTATTCAAACCTTTGAGCAAATTGGTGCAATTTCTTGCAAAAACATGAGTAAGAGGGTAATAAGCAGCATGAGAAGAAATCTTCCACAAATTACAAGAAATTTCCCTAACTTTTCAAATGCTAGGGAAAATACCAAGGGAAAAAAAGTTAGGCGGAAAAAATAGATTTATCATAATTATAACTATAACTAAAAATACGTTAAAGAATTACAGAAGCATTTCTGAGAAATGTCCTAAAATCCGAAAAACCTCCTCAAGTCCTAGAAACCTTCTCAAATCCTAAAAACCTCTTTAAATCCTAGAAACCTCCTAAAATCCAATAAATGTCCTAAAGGAACATTCTAAAATCCAAGAAACGTCATAATATCCTATAAATGTCCCAAAAAATCCTAGAAACATCCTGAAGTCCTGGGAACGTCCTAAAAATCCAAATCAGCAAAATTGTAATCATCCTAAAATGATTACAGCATTTTTCCTATTCATTTCTTTTTTTTATTTTTCAGGTATTTTTCTTATACTTTGTAGTTATTTATTGCTAATTTGAGTTAAGTTGTTTCTTCTTCCGTTGCTCACTGCTTTCTTCCCATGTTTTTGAAAGACAGCAAGCCTGTTTGCTCAGGTTTCAAAGGGTTAAATAAGGTTATACCATCTGTGAAAAACAAGCCCAAGTAGGGGGGAGATACACTTCAATGTTGGTTTGCAAAAAGACTGAAGATCAGAGGGCTTCCCTCAGACCCAATCTATTCTGCAATTTGAATTTAATAGAAGATGCTCATGAAAAAAATCCTTAATCACAAGTTTGAGTTTGACTTTGAGAGTTATTGGATTCTGGACGTCTCCCCTTTCTTTAT
>NW_024626632.1:0-1588 GCF_008729295.1 Plectropomus leopardus | reverse complement strand
TTTTCTTGTACATTGGTTACCTTGGATATAAAACCAAACGCTGTTTGGTTTAGTTTAGTTTAGAGATTAAGATTTTGCATAAAAACATGAACATGTATAAATTGTGTTGTTTTGTTATGAATGTAAATTACAGTTCACACAGGTACAACTTCAATGGTAAGTTGATTAATCAATCAGTTGATTGACAGAACTATTTTAATAAACATTTAAGTTTTTAAGTTAATATTCTTTCTTTTTTAAAAAATATTTTTTATTGTGTTTTTGGTTTGAGTGTTTTAATCACATAATGTTGTTTGTAATAATTTTGAGGTGATTTTTTTATGGTGTTTATCTATTCTTAATTTTTTATTTATTTATTTTATTTTTTTTTAGATTTTTCTGCATTCGGCACTTTTAATACTTTAAGTACTTACTCCCGCATTTACTCACTTTTACTTATTTTTATAATGTATTAGTATTTTTTACTGAAGTAAAGGATCTTAATACTTCTTCTACCACTGCACAAAAGAGCAGCTGAAGGATTTCGTGGTATCTAATAGTGAGGTTATCAGATTGTAACCAGCTGTCAATGGTCCGGAGGATTTTACCAGGAGCCGAATTATCAGCGGAGGTCTCCTCCTCTTTAAAATGAATGCAGCATGTCATTAAAACCAGTTAAATCCAGTGTTTGGTTTGTCCGTTCTGGGCTACTGTAGAGACACGACGGCGCAACATAGACGAATACCTGCTCCCTATGTAGATTTATAAAGCTAATTTTAAAGTAACTAAAACATGAAGATTTTTACTTTCAGGTGATTATACACTGAAAAAAACCCAACTTATAGTCTATTTTTGCCAGTATATCCCCCTAAATCCAACACTGACCTTTAAATGATCGATCAATTATCCAAATAGTTACAGGTTGTGATAGTTGTTACAGGTTGTTATAGTTGTTACAGGTTGTTATAGTTGTTACAGGTTGTTATAGTTACAGGTTGTTATAGTTGTTACAGGTTGTTATAGTTATAGTTGTTACAGGTTGTTATAGTTGTTACAGGTTATAGTTGTTACAGGTTGTTATAGTTGTTACAGGTTGTTATAGTTGTTACAGGGTGTTATAGTTGTTACAGGTTGTTATAGTTGTTACAGGTTGTTATAGTTCCAGGTTGTTATAGTTGTTACAGGTTGTTACAGGTTGTTATAGCTGTTACAGGTTATAGTTGTTACAGGTTGTTATAGTTGTTACAGGTTGTTATAGTTGTTGAAGGTTGATTCTCTGTTAATCAACTATTCGATCAATGAAGCAGTTTTTTCAGATCTGAAGGCAGAAGCAGCACATAAACACAGTGTCCAAAACTATCAGCCTCATAACAGAGTCATGACAGAGTGTGCTCAGCCAAAACTAGACTTTGTTTACCTTCAAAACACATGTAAAACAAGTAGCTTAAAATCTAATGTGACTACTGTTTGTCTGAAGCGGTCTCGTCTTTCATGTTTCATCAGATAACAGCGGCGGAGTCGGTTACCGAGGTGGAACAGTCGACTTGCTATTTAACGTATGGTGTGAGCAAGTGGGAAACTATTGCAATAAACTTGTAATTTTGTTTTA
>NW_024626631.1:0-3070 GCF_008729295.1 Plectropomus leopardus | reverse complement strand
AGGTATACACCATGACAGACGAGGGGTTTGTAGCTGTCACCAAGGTGAAGAAACCTATAGTCATAATGAAACTTTGCCAGCACTTTACAAGATTAATTATTTAACTCTTTTGTTGTCTTTGTTTTTTAACCCTCAGGTCCTCCTTTAAAAAAATCACTTAATCCTCTTATGACCCTTTTAGGTCACTGTATCATATTTAAAATATTAAAAATGACTTTTTTTTTTTTTTGGTCATTAACTCCAGTCCTCATCGTGTATAGCAAATGTGAATTCATTTTTATCATTTTAACCCTCTAAATGCCAGTTTATTTACATAATGCCACCTTTTTTTACACAAAAAATGAATTATTTTCTGTTTGATGAACGCAAAGTGTTTTTTTTTTTGTGCAGAGATTATAAGTCTGGGATATGTCAATAATTAGCAGCAATACTGATTTTAATAGATTATTACTTTTTATGCTATTACAAAAAATACAAAAAAACCACACTCTTCCCCTTGGGGCCCTTTTAGGTCACTGGATCATATTTAGAAATATTAAACATGAAAAAGAAACTTTTTTTTTTTTATATATAATTTTAACCCTCTAAATGCCAGTTTATTTACATAATGCCACATTTTTTCCACAAAAAATGAATTATTTTCTATATGATTATTACTTTTTGTGCTATTACAAAAACCTCACACTCTTAAATGGCTTAAATAGCCTTCATAAAAATATCCAACATGAAAAACGAATAATACTTTCTGAAATGAAATTTATTTAAAACATGTAACAATGTAACATATAAAATACTTCATAAAAACAAACAAAATAGCAACAAAGTGAATATCATAAACCCAACATTACTTAGTCTGCAGAGCATGGAGGTGTGGGCTCTGCAAATGGGCTGTCCACATCTGCAGCAGGTATTGCGGATCCGCTTGCTGCAGAATCGACACCGTCGCCTATTCCCGGCCGTTGCTGTCGTGAACGCAGCACGGAGAGGGCAGCCGGAGGAGAGCAACGGCACTCGGATTTCGGGGTAGCCGTTGTCGCTGTTGCATCAGCGGGGTCACCAAGGCTTTCCCCAGCTCCTCCAAAAACAAGCGCCGCTTGTGTGTTTCCCTCTCCTTCCACAGTGGATCAAAATGCGTCCATAGGACAAACGCATTGTAAGCTGAAACATCCAGAATGTTGTAGAACATTTTCAGCGGCCACCTCTGTGTCTTGTCTTCTGTGGGGTTCATCACTGATGGCTGGCTCACGGTGTTTCGTGCTCATCAGGATGACGTTTTTCCCCCGCTTGGGAACGTAGGACACTGCCGTGTGGGTGCTGGTGAAAGCGAAGACGGAGGAGAGGATGTCCCGCTGCCTGATCTCCAGCAGCTTCGGGGGCAGCTCGGGCTTGTTCCTCCTCATGGTTCCCACCATGGCAATCCTTCTTCCTAGGAGCTCTTCCCCGAGTTCATAAGAAGTGAAAAAATTGTCACACGTCACCGTGTGACCCTCCAGTCCCTCCATTAGCTCCAACACGACCCTTTTGCCCTGGTTTACCTCCGGGCGGGCTCCGTCTTTCTTCCCCGTGTAAACCGACATCTTCCAAGCATATGAGGTCCGGGCATCGCAGGCGACCCAGACCTTCAAGCCATAGCGGGCCGGTTTGCTGGGGATGTACTGTCGAAAGCGACAGCGGCCCCTGAACGGCACCAGCTGCTCATCCACACAGATGTCAACCCCAGGGTTGTACATCAGCTGGAGCCGTGGTGCCCACTTCTCCCACACCGGCCAAATAGCCGCCAGCTTGCTGTCCTTCAGCCGTCTGGGTCTAGACAGCTTGTCGTCAAAGCGAATCACTGCGGCTATGTTTTCAAATTTTTTACGAGCCATAGTGGCCGGGAAGATGGCTCGTCCCGTTCCTTCTGACCACAGGCTTTTTGTAGCTTCGTCCCGTGACCGGTACACTCCAGCCAAAATCAACAGGCCGAAGAAAGCTCTCAGCTCCGTCGCGGTGATCCCTTCCCAGCGATCACCATCAGTACGCCAGCCGTGGAGATTTGTGTATCCCAACACCAGCTGGACTATATCCTCCGTCATGAACAAATCCATGCAGGACTGGATGTCACGGATGCGGCGGAGGGCATATGTCATTGGCCCCTCAGGGAGACAGGTGGCTGGGGTGTAGCGGAGCGTTTTAGCCTCGGTGGGTGCCCAGGAAATCAGTCCATTTTTTGACAGCCACCCCTCTCTCTTCCCCGCTGTGTCACCGGGTAACTCTGGCCCCGAGGAGCTGCTGTTGGAGGCAGAGCTGGAACCGGGGAGCTCCCATTCTTGATCGGAGACGGAGCTGCTGTCATCTTCCGTGGAGGAGGATAGAGAGGAGGTTGAGGAGGAACAGGTGGCGGTGTGGGCTGGGCTAGGCGGGGTTGCAGAGGCTCTGGAAGGGCTGGGTCGGGTGATGCTCGTCGTGGAGCTTCCGGGTGAGGCGGAGCTTACAGGCCTGGTAGTCCGGGCTCGGCGCTGCGTGGGGCGGCCACTCCGGCCACGGTGAGTGGGTCTGGAAGCTGCGACAGGGTCAGTGGCCATTCCTACGGCTTGCTCCAGGTTGTACAGCGGCTGGAAACGTTGCTCCATGTTTGCAGACAGGTAGAAATGCAAAATTCTGGCCCTGGCTGAATTTATTCAACTTCTCAGGTGCACCTGCATAAACAAATTGAGGTGCCTGGCTGCCTTGTTTACACTCTGTTCTGCAGGGATTCGCTGATTGTTGGTTCCCAAATTTTTATTATGCTGTAGACATGGTTGAAAAGGTCATGTTGATATAAGGGATTTTTGCTCACTTTTTGATCATTTCACTTCAAATACTTGAATCATAGAAAATGCCGTGAGAACCATTGATTTTACAGACTACATCTCTCTGTCATTTGGGGGTAAGTTGTCACGTGTCACATGTGACAACTTACCCCCAAATGACTGTGACAAGTTGTCCCAAACGACCATGTTTGCTAATGCTAGCTCTATCTTAAAGTTAGGTTAAATCAGAATAATGACTGAGGTATGACTGGATGCCTTAATATCTACTTTAACAAGTC
>NW_024626630.1:0-1374 GCF_008729295.1 Plectropomus leopardus | reverse complement strand
GTGGCATGGTCTGACCAACGCCAAACCTGCAGCAAGTTTTCTCACTAACAAGTGTGAGTTACTCTGAAAAAAAAATCAGCTCTCAAAGACCTTTCCAGCCCCAGTTACCACCTATCACATGGTTATAAAAATTAACAAGTAATTAATTCATTAGGCCCCAGCATATCTATCTTTTACATTTACTTCCACGTCACGTGACTGTCCCAACTCATTTCTTCACCATTTTCCATTAAATCACAAAAAGAAATGAACATAAACAAAATTTGACCATTATTTTGAAATTTGTTTTTTCAATTTTGGTTCAAACACTGGATCAATGGAAAACGGCCCTTAACTTTCATTTTCTCGTTTAATGGTTTAAAACAAGTAAACGTTTTCTCGTTTTTCATGCAGTTCAATCCCGTCTGAAAATGAATTATACTTTCATACCCTGACCCACCTTGCAAAAATAATCAAAAATAGTAAATGAAGGCCTCAGGTAATTTAAAACTTGAGTAGACTGGTTGAATTAAAATATTTGTCAATTAAATTCAATGTACTCTCAAATTAAAGCTGTGTGTTTGTCTTTTTAAACAAAAAGACGACTAGCCTGTTTGAGCACTTAAAGACTCATAACACACTAAATCAGGATAGTTATGAAACTCAAAATATTAACTGTACTTCTATTCATTAATGCACATCAGATAATCATGCCCCTTTTACAATTAGTGCATGCAGGTTTTTTAAAAGGCTATACACAATCACCTGAGAAATCACCTCTTGCAAACATAAAACCTTTGAATGAATGAAAGTTGTTGTTTTGTTGGGTTATTTTTTTTGACTTGACATGTTTCCATTAAGCATATTTATATTCACAATTTCAATTTTCATTTTGAGGGTTAATGGAAACCCACATACTGTCCAGTCCATCAGTGGCAGGACTAGCAGAAACACTATTCAGATCATAGCAAAATTTTAATTCAGATGCATGTGCACAATGCCTGAGCAAATAGATTTTTTTTTGTTTTAATTAACAGCCCATTTTGACCAATGTGCTGGCTGCTTAGATCAATGCTCACACATAATCACATGCTTGTCAGCAGCTGGGGAAGTCTTGTTAATAAGTCAGGACATGGCTTGTTGGTGGGAGAATGCCTCAGGTTGGAATGGCAGGCTAACAGACTGCTGCTGCACAGATAATTAGCTTCCCATTAGCTGCCTTTATCTTGTTGCTGTTGTCAGTGGTGGTGGGTGTCTGGACTTGTCTTGAGACGGTGTGCATGTGTCTTTGTGAGTTTGTCAGTGTGAGAATGTTTGAATATGTGGTTGTTCTTGCGTTCAAAATGTTTGTGTGTGTGTGTGTGTGTGTGTGTGTGTGTGTGTGTGTGTGTGTGT
>NW_024626629.1:0-1670 GCF_008729295.1 Plectropomus leopardus | reverse complement strand
TTTCCTCCTGAAACACCACAAAGTTCAGGGTTCATGTTTGGAGCAGAAGAAATGAAAATAAAATTGCTTTTAGCATCCAATTTTTGGTCAAAAACCTGGTCAAAAAAGAGGATTTTTTTTTTTTACAAACTTTTTTCTTTTTTCTTTTTGAAGGGACAGTGGATTAAATTCTATGTTTTGAGAGTCCTAAAACCCAGACATGAATCAGTATTTCAGCACCTCCTTGTGTTGAGGTCAATGAGTTTTTTTTAACAACTTTTTGGTTAGATGACTGAAATATTTCTTTTTCTTGATGTTTTGCGTTGTCTGTAAATATATTTTTTTCATCTATCCACTTGCTTGTATGTACATTTCTCCCTGTCTTTTTTACATATTTTAAATAGATTTACAAATTAAATTAAATTAAATTAAATTAAACTGAATTGAATTAAATTAAATCAACATAACAGCAGGTTAACAGGTGAAATGTGAGAACTGATGCACAACACTAGAGGGCACCTTCACTCTTATAACCAGGGAGGTTGGAGCACCTTAACTGAATCCGCCTACTGAATAGAAACCTTTTTATCATGTCATACATCACGGTCAGCAATATCAAACATCTGTAAGTCAGAGGAGATTCTCTTTAAAAAAAAAAAAGTAAAATTAAATTAGTACTTTTTGAATGGTAGTTTGGCATATTTCACTCACTAACCATTGTGTTTTCTGTATGCACTCATTTTAATAGAATAAAAATATTTACGTGTTTTAAAAGTTTTTGTAATGTATTTTTTAATAATGTTTGTTTGTTCTTCCAGCTCCTGAAATGATTGGAGTCATGTGTCAGAAGGATGTTTGCATATCGATGCTTTTTTGAAGAACTGTTGACAGCTGAAATGTCCAGAGTGTAGGATCAAGGGGGATATTTTGGAATAAATGGAATATAATAACTCTGTTTTCTTTGCTGTATAATTACCTGAAAATGTGAATAATTGTGTTTTCATTTTAGAAAATATATATACATAGGGAGTGGGTCCATGTTTAAGGAGATCACTAAGTTGTGCTGCCATGTGGGACTACAGTAATGCAGAGAGGACAAACCAAAGACTTGCTCTAGACTGCGTGATTTGTATTTTTGCATCAGCCACTGTAGTTAGCAACATGCCAAACTCCATAAGACAAACACTGATTTATAACATAAAAACTGCTTTACTCAGCATTTCTATGAGGTCTGTTTGGTTTGGTGGAGAAAATACCTTTGTGGATGATTCAGCTCCTGGTAAAAAAAAAAACTCCTGAACACCAGGATCTTAAATTATAGGTAAAAAAAGGAGGAAAAAATGGTGAGCACATAGTAGCATGTGGTGGACAACCCTTCCATCACTAGGATGTTTAGCGATGTTGAATAAACACTGATTTGTAATGTGGAGCTGCTTTATTCTGTCAGTTTTAATGCCCAGCTCCTTTTATTTTTCCTTTCAAATTTGATCGTGATTTTCAAAAACTCTTTTTGATTTTTTTTAAAGTTATGTTTTGTTTGCTTAAGTTTTGGAGAAATGTTTTTATTTAAATGTTTGTTTTCTTTTTTTTTTTCTTTATATATTCCTTTAAAAGTTTTTGTAATGTTTTTACACACACACACAAACACACACACACACACACACACACACACACACACACAGATATATGTA
>NW_024626628.1:0-2418 GCF_008729295.1 Plectropomus leopardus | reverse complement strand
TGTGTGTGTGTGTGTGTGTGTGTGTGTGTGTGTGTGTGTGTGTGTGTATTAAACTTTGAATCAGATTCTTTATAATTGACGTGTAAACACAAAGAGCTTTCAAGTGTGTGTGTGTGTGTGTGTGTGTGTGTGTGTGTGTGTGTGTGTGGCGTGGACTGTATCTGAAAGTGTGATGTCAGATATCCTCGGGCCGTACACTGCTCTGTTGGTTCAGTGAAGCCACACACACACACACACACACACACACACACACACACACACACACACACACACACACACACACACACACACACACACACACACACACCTCGCCCGAGCTCACTTCCTCTCCGCAGCAGGAAGTCCTGGCCTTTTTAGACCCTGACAAAGCGGCGGAGACAGTAGTTTCCCATTTCAGCCGTATCTCTGCAGCTTGTAATTAACTCGGAGGTGTTTCGGAGCCGTGGGACGGGACTGTGCCGCTTTTGTGGCCGGTAAACGTGCACAAATACGACAAAAAGAAACGGTGTGACTGCACTGCCGAACAAAAAGCATCTCACTTCTCCTGTGCTGTTTCCCTGCATTAACCCTTACCGCCCGCTTTTACAGTCCACACACTCACACTGCGCTCAGCACTAAATGTGTTTTTTAAAAGTTTAAGCTTCAAAAAATACTATACATTGATTTTTTTCTACTTTCATTGAGTTTATTTTTTAACCAACATCAGTCTTAATAATAATTATCAAATATTCATTAATTTCAGATTTTATCTCGTCAAATACCAGCTGTTTATCATGATGCCACTATGTTTTTTAGTGGAAAAAAAACCATTAATTATTATTATTATTATTTTGTTGTTTTTTTTTTAAATTATTTTTTTCTCATCACAGCCTGGGATATGTCAGTGATTAGCAGCAACACTGATTTTTATTTTTGATTTTTTGTGTGGTGTAAAAACTCACACTCGTATCGCTCCACACACAAAATGTGCTTTTTTAAAAATCAGGCTATAAAAAAATATCATACATCATTGAGTTTAGTTTTTTTTAACCAGCATCAGTCCTAATTATAAATATCAAATATTCATTAATTTTCAGAATTTTAACACTTAAAATTCCAGGTTTTTGTCATGACGCCACTATGTTTTTAGATGAACACAAAGAATGAATTATTTTCAATATACTACATGCAAAATAGATTTAAAAATGTTATCACAGAATACCAAAGTATTATCAGTCTTATATGAATAATTGTATTAATGTATGTTGTCTGTAGTACAGGACAGAGCATAGATGTATAAATTAATTATTTTAAACTGTAGTTCGACTGTCCGCCGTAACTCTGACTCCAGCATTGACGTCTTCGTAGACGCCGTTTTTCCAGCTTCCTTTGACGTGACACTTTTCACGTCATGTTTTAATTTCTTGGCCGTATGGTGTCTCTGTGTGTCGTAAACTCTAGAGGCGACGCCTTTAAACAGAGAATATATTGGAGGCGGGAAAATGAAATGACGGTTGATTTAAGCGGCAGTCGGCCGTACGCTGTAATCGGCGAGATCAGAACGTTTCATGAATCACGTGAACCCAAAGCTGATTTTGGATCTGCGCTGGTTTGTGTTAGATTAATAACTGAGCAGTCAGAGGAATAATCTGAACACATGAGATCATTTCTCCTTCAGAAATGACAACGCTGACGTCACGAGTGTGAGACTCCTGGTTTCTGAAAGCAGCTCATGTTCAAATATTGATTGAACTTCCCACCACTGAAATAACGTGATGGGATTTTAATTTGGGCGGCGTTTCCCTTTAATACGCGTGTGAATCCACATGTCAGCCTGTTGTGTCACACGCTGCGAAAGCTGAATGTTACAAAACAGGTACAGATTTTACAGGCGTCGGCTACAATTAAATTACCTGTTTTAAGCTCTGTGCCTATCGGCAGTAATCCAGTTTGATTTCCCGCCGGCTGTGTTGCACGGCGCCTCGTAGTTTGTTTTTTTAACAGTTTGCAGACTGTCCTGGAGCAAGTCTCGGTCATGAGAGGAGGGAGTCCGGCTCACCGAGCCGGTGTCCTGTCGGAGCCCGGAGGACAAACAGCGGCGGCGGTTTACAGCCGAGTATCGCCGAAGGCTTCACCATACAATGAGCTCAACGCCGCGCAGGCCGCAATACGGAGAAATTACCACTCTGCACTTTAAACGTCTGCAGTTGGCAGCACGTAATTATGTGTAAAACACAGAGTTACTCAGCAGCTCCCGACACAGAGTTACTGCTTTAAACAGTCTAATTAGGCACAACCTGAACATTGGTGGGATCTCAAACACACCACCCACACACACTTAAAACACACACACACACACACACACACACACACACTTAAAACACACACACACACACACACACTCAAAATACACACACACACACACACACACACACACAC
>NW_024626627.1:0-2146 GCF_008729295.1 Plectropomus leopardus | reverse complement strand
GCTGTGTGAGTGTAGCAAAAAAGGAGTATGTTATCTAAAGGCAACACTATATCAGAGGGTTAAATGCACTTGCACTGTGCACTTTAGACCAACATGCTATAGATCATTTAATTTGGGCACTGAGTTTACCCATGCATGAACTGAGCTTTACAGATAAACTTGGCAACAACTCTAAGAATAAATTCAGCCTTGAACGTCTGTGTATGATAAAGACATGCTATTTTAATATACAAACACAACCCTACCTTATAAGCTATGCTGTTGAGGACCTTCATGGCCAGATCTGACACTTCTGGAAAAGGGTCTGCAGCGAGGTGCAGCAGCACTCTCCAGATCTGAGTGTAAACACTGTTGAAGGACACACCTGGAAAGTAAAGCAAAGCAAATAAACAAGTTCAACACATCTGATTTTACATGAAAATATAGTTCTTTCTGCAGGCAGAGTTTCAAATGATACACACAAATCATTTACACATTCAGTAGATGAAAACACACACACACACACACACACACACACACACACACACACACGCACCCACCGACACATACATCAAATTCTGGTGTTACACTCATCACTTCCATCCAAGTTCATTAACACAGCACAGCTAACAGCTAAGAGGTAATGCACAATCATCTCATTAGCATCATGCAACCCGCCCCGGTCATTTTCCCCTCCTGCAGTTGTTGGATGTGTGGAGATGGCAGAGGGAAAATGACCTCCAGTGTCAGGTAATGTACATCATTAATCAACACACACACACACACACACACACACACACACACACACACACACTACAGGCAGCTGGCTCTCCTCTTCCACTAGAGCTTCATTGCAGTCAACTGTCGCTCTCATCATGAATACAAATGTACAAATGAACAAAGTCTCTTACCGTTGGGTGGTTTTGCTGTCGCAATTCTAACCTTCAGCATTGTTTTGACAGTGACGGGTGACACTTTTTTTCCATTTATCTTCAGTTTATCATTTTTTAAATTGTGATTTTAAACTAACCTCTGACTGTTTGCTCATTGACCGTATTTTCCAGCCCGCCTACTGTCATTTTCTTCCTGACATTACTTTGTTTAGCACAGTCATACCCGCAGGCCAAACCTGGCCCCAAACCATTATCTAAATAACATTAAAAATAAGGTGATTCACACTAAGAAATGCTTTTGTGCTTTTAATATATATAAGATACCCAAAAACGCCCAAAAGTCCTATAAATGTCCTAAAATCCTAAAAACATCCTAAAAACCTAGAAATGTGCTAAAATCCTGTAATCATCCCAAATCCTAAAAACACCTTAAAATCAGAGAAACGTCCTAAAATCCAAGAAATTTCCTCAAATCCTAAACACTTCCCAAAATCCTAAAATCCTACAAACATGTATGGGGCTTCTGCGACTGGCCCGTGGCCTCCTGTCATTTTGCAAAAAGTGGCTCCAAAGCAAAGCAAGCTGAGCTGCTTTAGAGCTTCCACCTGCCAGTCATGTATCTCTTTGTTCCAGCAACAATCTCCCTTTCTTCACACTCTGCCTTGTTTTGGGCTTTGACTTTCTCCTGCACGTTGTCTCTGCAGTGCACTGAGCCTCCTTCCTGTTGGTGTGCTTTTTCTGCTCCATTTCCCTCTAAACGTCTCTTTGTCTGTCAGCCCCAATCTGTCGTCTTCCTGGTCTCTCTCAGTGTCAGCCACAGGGACACTGAGAGGTAATAGTCTCCAACTGTTGCCATTTCTCTTTTTGTCTGTTGTTTTCTCTCCTCTTTCCCTCTCCTCCTGCTCAGGCATTCCTCTCCACGCAGGTGGTTCTGTAAACTCGACCTAGGAGGATGACCCCCTCTTATTTCATTTCCTTTTATCATCTCCCTGCTTCCCTTCGACACACAGGCCGAGCCCTGGAGGTGCAAACTCCACAGGGTGCCGTGGAGAAGTGGGAATGACTGAAGCCAGGGCCCTCCTGAAGCTGCAACGCCTCTCCAGAGAGAGCCGAGGGGGATCAATGATCCCAAGCTTCAAAGACAGCAGAGAAAGGAGAGATGAATCCAAGACAGGAGAGGAGGAGGATGAGGACTACAGCTGGGAGACACAAGGATACGATGACCCCTTAACATCTTGCTCAACCGTGGTGGAGCACAGTTTGAGTCATTATGT
>NW_024626626.1:0-3307 GCF_008729295.1 Plectropomus leopardus | reverse complement strand
AACTTTAGCTAACTAGCATTGTGTATAACGGGTGAGGGCTACATCAGCCAACCGTTCCATACGGGGGAGAGCTTCCAAGAGCTAACCGTAATTTTCACCTGTTATTGTGATCATGTGGGGGCAAACCGCAACAAGCCAAAAAAAGGGACAACTTGAAAAAAAAGTATGTACAGGTTTGGATGAGGATTTCATAAATAAATTACATTTGTTTTAAGCATTCAAGTTTATGTTATGCTGGAAAGCCCTCTGATGCAAACTGTGCATTGCAATTGCAATAATGGCCTTTATAAATAAAATTGACTAAAAATTGCTGTTGTTGACATGATTGATTTCCTTTGCCTTAGGATTGCAAAGATACAGCGACAGGAGAGGGGGTCAACAGGAAGCCCACCATTGCAACTTGGCCCTGGTTTGTCCTCATGGATGAGATGTTAGGAAAGAGGACTTCCATGGTTTCCCCTGTCCTTATTGCCTCCATCCCTGAGGACACACCAGGGCCTTGGGGACTGACCAGGAGAAGAATGAGGAGGAGAGCCAGCCTGGGCCAGCAAGAAAGAGAAAGAGAGGGAGAGAGGATAGCCTCCCTAATTTGATTAAGGATATGAGGCTGCAGAGGGAGGCAGAGGAGAGGAGAGCATGGATGGAAAGGCACTTCTCTCTCTGTGATTTTTTTTTTTTTTACTGTTAATATTATTCATGAGTTCTATTTTATATTTTTTGATTTTTGATTTAAATTATTTTTGTAGAGTTCATTGTTCAATGTCAATAAAAGATTTTATGTTTTATTTATTAAAATATTGTTACTTTGTTACACATTATCTATTCCATTTAGTATTTACAACTCAAGTACAACCAAACGGCATCAAGTGCTACTTTTCAGGGACAACAAGGGATTGATTTTTTCTTTTATTTACAAAGGTCTGAACATTTCTAGCTATTTACAAGGGGCAGTCTTAAAATTTACAACTATTTACAAAAGTACAACAGAAATTACTATTTACAGATTACCTAATAAAATTATGTGCAATTTGCTGTTTAACAAAAAACTAAAATAATTATTAAAATATAAAATAAGCTAGCTAGGTACAGCATATAGCATACTCAATGTGGATTTCAAGGGCTGCAACATTTTCTGTCCACCTCTGACACTGCAAGATCCCCAGTCTTTGTGAAATGTAATTCTATGGCTAAAAACTTATTGTCAGAATTCAGTCTTCTAAATGTGTTTGCAAAGTATTCTAGTAAAATGTATGCATTAATCACTTATGATGCGCCATATATTCTTATAAATGCAGTCCTTACTATAGTTAATTGTTGATGTATGAATAAGTGAGTATAGATAATTATAATGCATTATAACCCCCAGCATTCAGCTTCTAATTTATAACAAGTCAAGAGCATCCAGAAGACCCTTGCCACTTATAAACCATTGTTAGTCAAATCTATAATGGTTTATGTCTATTGATATAGTGCATCAGTAAGCATTATGTGTGTTTATGAGTGTATTCATAAAGCATTATGAATGCATTATAATTCACTATTAATGCCTTTATAATGCATTATAGATGTGGTCTTCATAGAAAGTGTTACCATTCAGTTTAGTCCGACATCAGTCGGACTAGCATGTTTACATATATTTTAAAAGTCCAGTTTAAGTCGGACTAACACTAATAACTAATAATTCCACTTTTTTTAACATCATGTAATCATATTTTATTCCCACTTATGCTGTGCATGACAGTACACAGCTCCTCTGCTGACTCCCCCCTGATATATATCAATCAAAATAATCATGATTATTATTTTTGCAATAATCTAGCAGCCCTACACTACATGCGTTAAGAAGTCCATCATCTTTCCTGTGCCCAAGAAAAAAAAATCAACCTGCCTGAATGATTACCGCCCAGTAGCACTCACCTCTGTAGTGATGTAGTGCTTTGAATGACTGTTAAGGATTACATCTGCTCTTTCTAACCAGCACACTGGACCATTTACATTTTGGCTACTGTCCGAGTCATACTTCCTACAAAGAATTGGATTGTGGTCATGGCTGTGCTGGTGCTGTGATCCTATCTGTGGTTGCGCCTGTGTCATGGGTCTTGGTTGCACTGATGCCGTGATCCTACTCAACGCCAACTTCTACTGCCATTACTGTTAGTCATGCCTCCACTATTAATATTCTTATATGACTGTTATCGCCATGTACATAGACTACAATATTTGCATGTAACATTACATCCCTACTCAGTTGCTCTTCCTGAGGTCTCTGCCACTTTTTCTCCCGTTAGAGAGGATTTTTCAGAAAAGTTTTTCCTCAGTCGATGTGATGTGGTCTAAGGACAAAGGGATGTTGTATGCTGTAAAGCCCTCTGAGGTAAATTGTGATTTGTTATGTGGCGAGGAGGGGGTGAATGAATATAAGAATAATATTGTTACCAGAAAAAGGGGGCTCGACAACGCCACCCTGGGAATTTCACCCAGAGAATTAATTTTACAACTTAAGGCACACAAGTTCGTTAACTCAAAAAGCAGGAGACGTGGTTCCAAAAATTAAAACACATTTTATTAAATAATTATTGTTAAAAGCACTGGTCAACCATTCACACAGTAAGGGGGGAGGGAAAAAAACTTTATCAGGGCTGAGGCCTAGTGGATGAACGAGAGCTAGTGCAGGGGAGGGATCCACCAAAAAAAAAAAAAATATAAAGGGAATCAACTTAAATCACCAGGCACATGTGACAGACACACTCTCAGTGAAGAAACCCACTCCCAGGGACACAGCAGACAGGGGAGACCACCACCAACACCAGCACCGCCACCACCGGCCTTCAGCAACTGAAAACAAGGGAAATTAAACAAATTAGTGGGGTTGCAACAGAACAATACAAAACAAAAAAATAATAAATCAGAATCTAACAAAAATTATAATTTATGGGCAGGTCGCAAGCTTAAACTTAACAAAATATATCAATCAATAACTGCCCAAGCAGAACTTAAACAAATGTAACCAATCATAAAAAAAGGAAGGCTAAAGAAAAGAAAACAAAACCCAAACCCAACAATGACCAAATTACATATAGAAAATCTTTCACTTTAACCTAATTAACAAATTAATTACATAAGTAGCCAAAATCAGGGTTAATCCAAAGAAAAAAATACAAATCAACCCATACAAATAATCCAAAAGTAACAGAACGTAACCCACACGTTTACACACTCACACATATTTAAAATTGTGCTTCGGCCCGTGGCGTGTGGCCGAGCAGCCGTCACGCACAGGACGTTTGAACAAGCAATTAAGCCTTCA
>NW_024626625.1:0-4451 GCF_008729295.1 Plectropomus leopardus | reverse complement strand
TCACTTTAATTTCTTCAGTTTCACCATTGGTAATTTGTTATGTCACTCCTTAAAGACATTGTTGCTTAGCTTGCTGTATGCTGTTGGAAGTGACATAATTAAAGCCTAGAAACCAAATATCAACAACACATAGTCAGGCTTCATGCAAATAATCACCTATATGTTTAATACATTTACATGTTCTTTTAAATTGAAATGTTGAAACGTTACTGTATTGAACTGCTATGACAATTGCTCTTTTGCAGTCTCTTTTTGTTGATATTCTCCTTTGTTTTAGTCCTTTTCTGGTGATTCAGTGATAAAGCAAAAAGGTTAATAGTTGATATATCTTGTTGTGGAAACAGCAGGTTGGAGCGACCGGTCTCAGGTTAATTCACTTTGAGGAGAGGAACACAATCTAATTTAGATATACACTGAGGTATGGAGAGCTCTTGACTACAAATCAATAAGATGAAATTAGATGGTGGAATTTGTAAGTTTGTAATGGACTTTTTCGGACATCACAAGATAGAAAGAAGTGTGTGTGTGTGTGTGTGTGTGCATATGCATGTGTGAGCCTCCCTGTGCAACATTGCACATGCTTGTATGTGAGCTACGTTAAGAGATGCATTAACATCCCTCTATTGTCTTTGTAATATCAACGTTCTTATTATGAAGAAGCAAGTCCCATTGCCTCATTTATTATACAAAAAGTAGTCTATCCCCACAACCAAAGTAAAATAGAAAGTATCTTACAAACTTGATGAGTAACATCAGAGATACATCACTCCAAAAAGAACAACAAAACATTAAGCAGAACATAACTATTACTGCTATGAAAAATGAAGACCACTCACATTCTTTAATTCAGATTTGTATGCAAAGATTTATAACCAGTATCTTAACTATGTTTATGATTATGATATTATTACAGTTTATTTCTAGAACACTTTTCAAGTAAGATGCAAAAAATGCTTTTATAGGCAAGGAGATAAACACAATGACAGAATATATAAGAGGTTTTAAAAAACATCACAAAATGAAGAAAGCAGCAAGCTATGATGCAACATTGCTAAAAGAATGAAAAATAGTAAAAGCACAGCAGCTATAAAATGAAAATCTTGGGACCTTGCAATAACACAAATTAAGATAATAGTAACAAGAATGGTGGCAATAATAATTTTAGAAGTAACGAGAAAAAAACAAATATTTTGTAAAAACAGGTGAGATGAGACTTTAGGAAAACTCCACTGAACTCCAAAGTGTCTTGGCCAAAAAGCTGCCATGAGCACACAACATCGACGACAGCCAATGACCAACCTTCATGTACATTCTGTGCCTGCAAGGGAGGAAATAACTTACCATACAGCATGTGGCGGTAGTCTGTTTTCATCATTCACAAAGGGAAACATGAAGACTGTCATGCTAGTTAGCTAGATAGCACATTAACAACACAATCAAATGCTGAAAGAAAAAAGCAGATTTACCAACAGCATAAACCATCAGGAATCATTTCTGGTAAATGGCTACAGAGAAAAGTGTATAAGAAGATTGTTTCAATCTGAGTCCTTGACTTTGGTCCTTTGTTTGCTTCCCTCACTTCTGTTTCTCCTTTCATGTGCTGCTAATCAGAATGATTTCATTCAGGCAGCTGACCACTTGACTTGGTGTTTCCGGGCCTTTGGAAATGTCTTTAAGTGTGACTTGAGTCAGTCTAAAGACTTCAACTTTGAAAATCAAAAAATATTATCAGGGGCGTTTGGAGTTGGAAAGGAATGAACGAACTATACCTCTATAGCTCATGACTCATCTCTGCTGCAAGCTACTTTAGCTAATACAAGCATAGGTTGTGTTGCATTGAGGGTAATGTAGGTATCAGGTTATTAGGTATATCTCTGGTTCTGCTGCCTCATTTTTGATTTTTTTTTTTTTTTTTTGCACACTGTTCATCATGAGTCCGTTATAGAAGCCCATCCCTCAATTATTAGCAATGCTGAATCAGCATGTTTTACTACTTCACATACAGGGCAAGTGCTCACTGGCCTGACGCTGGCTCTTCCAGAGGTGTGGAGCCAGTGCAACAGAGAGACAGTCGGCATAAAATCTTTTATCTCAAATTTGGAAAAGCCAGGCTGGTCGATGAGATTAGTCTTTGAGGAAAGTAAGAGGTTAATTAAACACTCTGTTGTATGAATCAGGACCATATAAGACTGTACAGTGCCTTTCCAAGTGACTGGTAATACTTCAAAATAAAGTTCATTAATGCTAGAATTGGTGTGATGTGGGACAAAACCCATTGTCTTGGTTGGTAGCCTGGCTGCTGAGATTTGCGCAATTTGAAGTTGTGCATTAACTCAGTTATTGGGCAGGTGAAGAAGGCATTTCAGTAATATAGATGAGGATTTGAAAACACTTATTCTCTGTGTTACTGAGCGAAACATTAATTAATTCATCATTCATTGGCCATAAGTGCTTATCCTCTTAAGGGTCATGTGAGGGCTGGAGCCTATCCCAGCTGTCATTGGGTGAGAGGCGGGGTACACCTTGCACTGGTTGCCAGACTAGCACATGGCTAACACATAGAGAAAGACAACCATTCACATTGACATTTACTTCTATGGCCAGTTTAAAGTCATTCTTTAACCTGCATGTCTCTGGACTGAAGAAGCCGGAGAACCCAGAGAAAACCCACACGGACACAAGGAGAACATGCAAACTCAACACAGAAGTGAAACATTCTTTTTTTTTTTTTTTTAATGTAATAACCTGATATTATCAGTTATTGTTTTCCTGTCATTTAAAATGTGTGGATATTTTGAGTTACTGATGAGATGCCTGATTACTATTCAGTTGTCATGGTTACAAATTCACATGAGGTTAAAATATTATTAATAATTTACAGGTAAATATGTGCCTTAAAAAAATGTATTTCATTGCTGGTTCAATATTTTAAAAAAATGTGAAAAGTTGTGTTTAATAATAATAATCTGTAAAGTTATCATTTCCGGTTCACCTGGGTGTGCAAGGAAATAGGAAAAAAGTGCGCAGCAGAGAGGAGAAGGAGAAGAACAATGGCGGAGAGCAGAGACACAGATGAGTGAGAGGAGACAGACTACTCCGTGTTTGTTTTATTTATTTTTGGGTTTAATTGATTGTTAACGGTTCGCCAGTCAACACGCTCTTAAATTACAGAGTTATGGACTGTGAATTGCCGACAGAGCGTGTCTGTTTTCTGCTGCAAAATTGAGCTAGCTGAGTTAGCTTAGCCGCCGCCATCGTGGGAGAGACGTCGCCGCATTCCTCGCATTCCTTTCCCCGCACGGACGTCGGAGGAGGCTGCCGGAGCTGAGGGAGCTTCAGGGACATCGTGGCTGTGTGTGTCGAGGGCCGAGGACCGACTTTTCCCGCTGGTTGGAGAGGCTGTGGAGGCTGCTGCTCATCGCTGCTGTTGTTGCTGCAGACGGAGAAGCCAGAGGAGGATTTCCCTGCGGTAGGAGCCGTTTACATTCCCCACACGGAGGTACTGTTGTCCTGCATGAGTTTTAAAGCGCGCCAACGATCCCAAAAAAAGCAAGCTTGCTAAAACAAATTTAAACAAAGAGTGCACTCCAAAAGAAAGACTAATTACTAAGAAAACCCCAGGTATTTTATTTCTTTTTTTATTTTTCATATTAAAGGGTTTGCATTTGTCTTTAAATATTGTTAATACAAACTCTAAAACTGAGATTCAGTGTTTGTGTTTTTTGCCTCCTGTTTATATTAGGGTAAGGTTTAAAGGAAAAACCAGAGGTATGCCCGTTAGCCTCTAAATATACAAGACAGTGAGAGTCATATTTTTCCCTAGACAGTTACTTTACAATGAGATGTCTCTTTCACCATATGAGTATAAATTAGAGTTTGAGGAGCCTTGATGCTTTATTTAGTGTTAAGTAAATTGTCTCATATTTAACGAGCCGATGGTGAAAAGGGTTACATTAACATTCTTCAAAGTGAAGTTGTTGTCTTTTGTGACGCTCCTAAAAAGGTAACAAGCTAGTTGTTAGGTTGAGCTTGGTGTCCTGGTCAGCCAAAGGTCAGCCATATAGGATTTCCTCCATTACCAGCTTGCACTGGTGTGTTCTCCATGTAGAGTCAAAGCCTCCACATCCCTTGCTCTTTTCAAAAGATTCCCTCAGAGTTCCATTCAGGTTTCTTGTACCACTGACCAGAGTCCCATCCCATCCTTGCAGTCCTGGAATGGGACTATAAGGTGATTGCTTCAAATGAGTTCTTCTGGGATTTCTTCTTTTTTGAAGAGCCCTTGTCCATCAAGGGCTTTGTGATGCTGAGTGGTGTGCCATTCAGGTCAGAGTGGTAGCGCACTCAGACAAACTCAGAGCAGTGTGAGAGAGTGATAGCTGCATGGACCGAGATTGTCACAGCCCCTGTCTCTCATTCCCCTCCTGTCACACTGCTGCAGTGTTTTTCCGCTC
>NW_024626624.1:2500-33090 GCF_008729295.1 Plectropomus leopardus | reverse complement strand
CGAACCTCTGAACCTCCGAACCTCTGAACCTCCGAACCTCTGAAGCTCTGAATTCATATTTAACTGAGGTTTGGACGGGTTTGTTTGAAGAAAGGGAAGCGGAGGATCGACCCCAGCCGTGGGTTTTATTAATCTTTCTATTTTTAAACACGTCACAGAACAGACTGAAGCTGCCAGAGTCCACATCCATCTTCTTCTTCTTCTTCAAAACACACAGAAAAAACAGTCAATTTGTTTGACCTCTGACCTCCACACAGTCAGACTCATTGGAATCACATCTATCATCAGGACACACACACACACACACACACACACACACACACACACATCACTAAAGAAGAGGATCTGATCTTCCTCCTCTTTGTTTTTTAGCCTTTCCTTTCTTCATGTTGTGCACTTCCAACGGTGTGACAAAATCTCTGATGATACTTGAAGAGCGCCGCTTCATACCAGCTGAGATCTGGATTATTTTAGATTTTTTAAACAGATGGTACAAAATCAATTTTGTCTGCGTTAACACTCGAGACGACGGCGCAAAATAATCTAACATTCCGTCAACAAAGAGAACAAACAAAAACATTATTAATCCTCTGAAATCTGGTCGATCCAAATGACACACACTCACCTTTGTTGACGGATGTTTAGATTATTTTGCGCCGTCGTCTCCGAGTGTTAACGCAGACAAATCTGACGTTTGTACATCTGTTTAAAAATCCTAAAATAATCCAGATCTCAGCTGGTATGAAGCGGCGCTCTTCAGTATCATCAGAGATTCTTGTCACAACGTTGAGTCACAACATGAAGAAAGAAAAGGCTAAAAAACAAAGAGAGGAAGATCAGATCCTCTTCTTTAGTGATGTGTGTGTGTGTGTGTGTGTGTGTGTGTGTGTGTGTGTGTCCTGATGATAGATGTGATTCCAATGAGTCTGACTGTGTGGAGGTCAGAGGTCAAACAAATTGACTGTTTTTTTCTGTGTGTTTTGAAGAAGAAGAAGAAGATGGATGTGGACTCTGGCAGCTTCAGTCTGTTCTGTGACGTGTTTAAAAATAGAAAGATTAATAAAACCCACGGCTGGGGTCGATCCTCCGCTTCCCTTTCTTCAAACAAACCCGTCCAAACCTCAGTTAAATATGAATTCAGAGGTTCAGAGGTTCGGAGGTGGAGGATTCAGAGGTTTGGAGGTTCAGAGGTTCGGAGGTTCAGAGGTGGAGGGTTCAGAGGTTCGGAGGTTCAGAGGTTCAGAGGTTCGGCGGTTCAGAGGTTCGGCGGTTCGGAGGTTCAGAGGTGGAGGGTTCAGAGGTTCAGAGGTGGAGGGTTCAGAGGTTCAGAGGCTCGGAGGTTCAGAGGTTCGGCGGTTCGGAGGTTCAGAGGTTCGGCAGTTCAGAGGTTCGGCGGTTCGGAGGTTCAGAGGTGGAGGGTTCAGAGGTTCAGAGGTTCGGAGGTTCAGAGGTTCAGAGGTTCGGAGGTTCAGAGGTTCGGCGTTTCAGAGGTTCGGCGGTTCAGAGGTTCGGAGGTTCAGAGGTGGAGGGTTCAGAGGTTCAGAGGTGGAGGGTTCAGAGGTTCAGAGGCTCGGAGGTTCAGAGGTTCGGCGGTTCGGAGGTTCAGAGGCTCGGAGGTTCAGAGGTTCGGCGGTTCGGAGGTTCAGAGGTTCGGCGGTTCAGAGGTTCGGCGGTTCAGAGGTTCGGCGGTTCAGAGGCTCGGAGGTTCGGCGGTTCAGAGGTTCGGAGGTTCAGAGGTTCGGCAGTTCGGAGGTTCAGAGGTTCGGCGGTTCGGAGGTTCAGAGGTTCGGAGGTTCGGCGGTTCGGAGGTTCAGAGGTTCGGAGGTTCGGAGGTTCAGAGGTGGAGGGTTCAGAGGTTCGGAGGTTCGGAGGTTCAGAGGTTCGGAGGTTCAGAGGTGGAGGGTTCAGAGGTTCGGAGGTTCAGAGGTTCGGAGGTTCAGAGGTGGAGGGTTCAGAGGTTCAGAGGCTCGGAGGTCGGAGGTTCAGAGGTTCGGAGGTTCGGCGGTTCAGAGGTGGAGGGTTCAGAGGTTCAGAGGCTCGGAGGTTCAGAGGTTCGGAGGTTCGGAGGTTTCGGTTCGGAGGTTCAGAGGTTCGGCGGTTCAGAGGTTCGGGAGGTTCAGAGGTTCGGCGGTTCGGCGGTTCGGAGGTTCAGAGGTTCGGCGGTTCAGAGGTTCGGCGGTTCAGAGGTGGAGGATTCAGAGTTTTTTGTGGTTTTTAGTTGTAGCTTCAGTCTGAGGAACAAAATGCTGTTAATCATGAAGCTAACCTGCTGCTCACTCTCAGTGTTTGTCGAGCCGCCTCCAACACACCACTGTGAACAGCCTCTCTGTTAACACACACACACACACACACACACACACACACACACACACACACACACACACACGCCCTCTCTCTCTGCAGAGAAAACGGTAATCTATAATGAATGTGGCCTCTCATTAAGTGAGAAACATTTTATTCTCGTATGCTTCTGAGTAGCATTTTCATTATTGTGTTTGTGTGTGTGTGTGTGTGTGTGTGTGTGTGTGTGTGTGTGTGTGTAGGGGCTGTTTGTCGAGCACTTCCTCGTAACGCAGCAGCAGCGGCGATGGCGAGGCGTCGTTCGGTCACATGGAAGCATAAATGATTCAGACTGAGAGAGTGCGACATGAATTCACTTTATGAAACGTTAAACATGCTGTCAGCAACACACACACACACACACACACACTGAAAGACACACACACACACACACACACACACACACACACACACACACACACACTGACACTTAAAGACACACACACACACACACACACACACACACACACACACACACACTGATGCACACACTCACACCTGATTGGTTGTTTGCTGTAGAACTGTAAAATCTCAGTCTCGTTTCGACTGTGCTGTTGTGTAAGTGTGTGTGTGTTTCTCTGTTTGTGTGTGAGTGTGTTCCTGTGTGTGTGTGTGTGTGTGTGTGTGTGTGTGTGTGTTACCGTGTGTGTGTGTGTGTGTGTGTGTATGGTGTGTGTGTTTCTTGGTGCATGTGTGTGTGTGTTTCTCTCTCTCTCTGCGTGTGTGTTTCTCTGTGTGTGTGTGTGTGTGTGTGTGTGTGTGGTGTGTGTGTGTGTTGTTTCTCTCTCTCTCTGCGTGTGTGTTTCTCTGTGTGTGTGTGTGTGTGTGTATGTGTGTGTGTGTTTCTCTCTCTCTCTGCGTGTGTGTTTCTCTGTGTGTGTGTGTGTGTGTGTATGGTGTGTGTGTTTCTTGCTCTCTCTGCGTGTGTGTTTCTGTGTGTGTGTGTGTGTGTGTGTGTATGGTGTGTGTGTTTCTTGGTGTGTGTGTGTGTGTGTTTCTCTGTGTGTGTGTGTGTGTGTGTGTGTGTTAATGACGATGTTAGCTGCTGTACAAACGATCATTACAGAAACTCATTAGTTGAAATCAAACATGTGGACACAAACGAGCGGAGAGGAGCTGTTTAACCCTTTCAGAGTCAGATTCTCTGGAGAAAGAGACTGATTGATGCTCAGTTCGTGTTTCTACATTTTGGCCTCGTTAACTGTGACTCGGCTCATGTGATTTCTGATCTGTGAACGTTTGTTCTGGACTGCAGAGATAACAGGCACCGAAATACCACCAAAAATAGGATTAGAAAAGATGGTAGTTTCTGTTAAAATATCTGCGTTTGTTATGTGAGTTCTTCATAAAGTGACATAACTTTAAAGTGTGTCAGCCAGGACTTTTGGTTTCAGTCATGATAACAATTAAAATCTTTATTTATTTAGCACCTTTCGTGAAGCACAAAGTCATTTACAAACAGTGTGTGAGCAGCGAGTGCTTCACATGAACACAGACAGAACGAACATCAAACAGGCCAACATGGAAATTCACGATATAAACTGTTTTTTTCTACCAAACGTACAGGGTTTTTTATCTTGTGTGTGTCCCCTTTTTTCATTCTGTGTCCCCTCTCTAAATTCGGAGGTTTTTGTGGGTCCATGAACGTGGAGCTCTCTGAGTTTCTTTTTTCCTTTAGCAGCAGTTTGTGAGTCTTATGGTGGATAATTGATACGTTCTTCTGCTCCACCTGTAGCCAGAGTGTTTTGCTGCTCTGTCTGTACCCAGAGTACATTCTACTACTCTGTTTGTACCCAGAGTACATTCTACTGCTCTGTCTGTACCCAGAGTACATTCTACTGCTCTGTCTGTACCCAGAGTACGTTCCGCTGCTCTGTCTGTACCCAGAGCACCTTCTGCTGCTCCTTCATTGTCAGAGTACATTCTGCTGCTCCACGTGTGTCCAGAGTACGCTAATGAACGCTCCAACTCCAACAATAGACAACCCAGACGTGGCGGCAGATGTTTTGATGGTGGTGGTTCGCCTCAGATAAATGAACGCGTGGGAGACCCTGCAGCGGCCGTTTGGTTCACATTCTGTGCACATTCTCATTGGCTGAATAATCCTGATGTCATTATTGGATAAAATAATCCTGATTGAGTTTTACCGTCACACTCTTTATTCTGCCTATGGAGCAGCAACATTAAACCCCGCCCACTGCATGACGCTGTTAAATCAATGAATTCGTGTGGCCGCCCCAACAGAGGATCCTGACGATCCTGACGATCCTGACGATACTGCATCCATGTTAGTGTCACGGAACTTTAACACAACACGTGCCAACACCACGAGACATCTCGGCGTTCAGAGGTCGTTTCAGCTGATTCTCTGAGAGAGGAGCGCCTCCTGCCGGTTAAATTCAGCGCATCACTTCGCTTTGCTTTTTGGTTTGACAGTGTTTACGAAACGGATTACTCTCCTGAATACAGCCAGTTTTCTTGCATTAGTGAGATCCATAAACACAGCTCTGAGCTCGTCGATGGGCCCCGAAAGTCATGAAGTGAGCCCAGAAATCAAAGATCTGAGTGTAGCTGACACGTTGAGGTGTTTCTACGTCTGCTGGGAGCAGAAAGTGCTGACGGCTGCTTCAGTGTCATCACCGTCAATATATACTGACACACACCTCTGAGCTGCTGGTCGATACAGCATGTGTGTGCATGTGAGTGTGTGTGTGTGTGTGTGTGTGTGTGTGTGTGTGTGTGCGATCAAGGTGATTCTGAGGAAAGTCGACGTCTCCTCTTTCTCTGCAGCAGTCATGTTCACAAAGAAACAAACAGGAGCTAACTCAATGAAAAACAGCGTCTGTAATATGTAGGCTTTACACAGATCATATCGGCTATATCAGATCGGCCGATATTTGGCATTTTTTGAAATGATCGGGATCGGGCGTCATGTCATAAATCACCGATCCGATCAATGACGTCATGGTCGTGTTGAAATTTTTTTAATCTGTCTCATTTACTCCAAACTAGTTTCACAGCATCGACATGTTTATTTGTTTTTGTATCCGAGAGCTAATGATTCATGATTAAAAAAACTTCATTTTCGTCTTCGTGCCTCTTCCTGTTTTGAGTACTGTCGCTATGTGAAGGACAATAAAGCTTCTTTGAATCTTCACGACAGCAACATCTTTGTTTGCGACACAAACAAAGATGTCGGAGGTGTGGAAGTTTTTCAAAGTGAGAGAAACAGACATAGCACAAGCTATCTGCAATATATGCAACGCTACAGTACCTCGCGGGGGAACATCGGCAAAAACTTTCAACACGACAAATTTAATCAGGCACTTGGAAAAGATACATCCGGAGGAGCATGTCGAGTTCAAGAAACGCAGCGCGGCGGAGAAAGAAAAAAAAGAAAAAGAAAGGCAAACTCCGAAACGGATGCGAAAGTGTGTAAGTGTTAATTTCATGGATGTATATGAATGTTTTGAGGCAGCCTTCTATTTGCACTAGAGTTACAGTCTGTGACTGTTAATTTCACTGATATGTGTTGCTGCTGTGTGTTTGAGGCAGCATTACTGTCCTTAATTTGCAGTATTTACTTGTTACAGGAAAGTAATTAATTACAATAAAGTAATTTAATTACTATAAGTTGTGCTAATTATTTTTGTCTTGGGTTATATTTTTGATTGTCCAGACTGAACTTAATTGAAACCTGTCAGTCATTTAATGCCCTCCAGAGGTCATTGATGTTTAACCCTTGTATCTCAGTCAGACTGAGGCATGGCAAGATTGATACTCAGGAAATAATAAGTATATAAGTACATAAACAAGTAATTTAAATATTGCTCCTCACGTGATTGGATCGGTGATCGGTTATCGGTTTATTTAAACTCACTGATCGGTGATCGGCGATCGGCCCAAAAATTGTGATCGTGTAAAGCCTAGTAATGTGTGGAATGTTTAAAAATGACTGAAAATTGAATGTTACTTTAAAAAATCACCTAAATTATCCCCTTTATTAGCCATAAACTGTAAGAAAAACATAAAAAAATTAAAGGTTAAAAACCAAATAAAACACCCCAAAAAATTACAGCAGAAAGGTCTGACTTCTTTATAAACCACCCAAAAAATGTAAGAAAAAACAGGCAAAAACTTTTGAAGAAACCAAAAACTAAAAAAAAATGTCCTTAAAACTTGCTAAAAAATTTAAAAGAATAAAATAAAACACATTTTTTTCAAAGAAAAGAAAGAAATGCCAAAATATTTTCTTTGAGAAATGCCCCAAAAAGATTTAAGCCACAATTTAAAAAATAATATCTTAATTTCTATTTTTAAAGGAAAAAAAAACAGAAATGCCAATTTTTTTTCAAGAAAAAACAAAAAGCCAAATTTGAGGTCCTGAAGGACGAGATCAGCGGCATAAAACAGGGACGCTAAATGATCAAAGTGTGTCTCCACAGTGTCTCCTCAGTGTGTCTCCTCAGTGTCTCCTCAGTGTGTCCTTAGTGTGTCTCCTCAGTGTGTCTCTCAGTGTGTCTCCTTAGTGTGTCTCCTCAGTGTGTCTCCTCAGTGTGTCTCCTCAGTGTGTCCTTAGTGTGTCTCCACAGTGTCTCCTCAGTGTGTCTCCTTAGTGTGTCTCCACAATGTCTCCTCAGTGTGTCTCCTTGGTGTGTCTCCTCAGTGTTTCCTCAGTGTGTCTCCACAGTGTCTCCTCAGTGTGTCTCCTCAGTGTGTCTCCTCAGTGTGTCCTTAGTGTGTCTCCTCAGTGTGTCTCCTCAGTGTGTCCTTAGTTTGTCTCCACAGTGTCTCCTCAGTGTGTCCTTAGTGTGTCTCCTCAGTGTGTCTCCTCAGTGTGTCTCCTTAGTGTGTCTCCTCAGTGTGTCTCCTCAGTGTGTCCTTAGTGTGTCTCCACAGTGTCTCCTCAGTGTGTCTCCTTAGTGTGTCTCCACAGTGTCTCCTCAGTGTGTCTCCTTAGTGTGTCTCCACAATGTCTCCTCAGTGTGTCTCCTTGGTGTGTCTCTCCTGTGTGTGTCTCCTCAGTGTTTCCTCAGTGTGTCTCCACAGTGTCTCCTCAGTGTGTCCTCATTGTCTCCTCAGTGTGTCCTCAGTGATGTTAAACTTGGTGTCAGTGACGGATCACCTCGTCTCCTCCTTCAAACCTTCAAACAGTCTCAGCGTCTCCAAGGCAGCCAATCAGATACTGCGACCTTGTCTCAGACCGTGTGTGTGTGTGTGTGTCTGCTCCTCATTAAAACACACTCACACACACATGCTTGTGTTTATGTATTTTTCTGAGAAGCGTCTGATCGATGATCTCGACTGATGATGGCGCAGAGTGACAAGGTGTCAGAGTCCCCTACAGGACGCTCACTTTGTCTTCATGGAGCCCAAATCCAGAAAAGTTTGGACTCTGTGAGACGCAGAAATCAGATCAGACCTCGGATATCTGTAAATCCTGTCTGAGCCCAGACACGAAACATTTAATTCTCCGACTGATAAACTTTATTGTTTTCTGTCTGCAGCACGTTGTAATAAAGTTTTGGCGGTTTGTAAACAGGAAACCGTTTAACGTCCGTCAACACGCCGTCTCAGCGTCCACAACCTCAGAGGAGACTTCTGTTGTTTCTGTGCTCCTGCTTTTAAGTAATTCCAGCTTCTGTTGATATTTCTGCTTTATTTTTTCTGCTGTTTTGACATTTGTTGTTTCTTATTTCTTTTTTATTTCTTTTATTTGTTTCCGTTTCTGGCCGAGCTGTAACTTATCTCCAGTTATGTTATCCGTGTGCTGTATAATGATTTATTTTATTCTGTTTTATTTTCACTTTTACTTCTACCTGAATTCTGGTCATGGAAACAGAGGAAAATCTCATTTTACTGGCCCCGTTAACCCTTTGAAACCTGGATGACATAAGTTTTCTTTTGCTGCATTCAGATGACTTTCATGAACTATTTAACACTTTGAAACCTGAGCAAATTGGTTTGAATTTTGAACTTTGCAAAAATGTTACACAAATTGCAAGAAAGTTTATAAAAGGTGACAAGAATATGCTCTGAAAATTCTGACTTTTTTTTAAAGGGTGACTTAAAAAATAGTGGAAAATGTCCAAATTGTATTTATAATTATAATAACTATATTTTTAAATTATGTTACAGAAAAAAAAAGTACTTTTTAAAATCTTTTTTTATTTTAATTTTTATAAAGCACTTTCAGCTGCTTTTTATGAATGAAAGATGCTATACAAATATAAATATAAATATATACAACGTTTTTTTGTTGTTTTGTTTTAACTTTTACTATTATTACGGTCTAAGAATCAGTGGTGTGCAGCAGCTGGTTGTGCTGAGCGCTCAGCGTCAGCCACAGAAGAAGAAGAGGAGGAGGAGTGAGCAGCAGATCTCTGGCTCCTCCGTGTGGTTGCTGAGTGAACAGAAACGCTGCGTCAGCTTCATTTTCTGCTGATGCTCCATAAAAACCGAATACTGAATTTAAACTGAGTTTCTGTGAGCAGCTGCAGACTGAGCTGTTGTTTTTCACAAAGACTCGGTGGTGTTATTGTGCAGATCTGTGCAGCCCGTCAGAGGTCAGCCTCAGGAGCAAAGACTCGCTGTCTGCATCAATATTTCAGCTCCGAATCAACTCTTTATTACAGTTTTGTTCTCGATTCCCTCAATAACACTCGATGCGTCTCTTCCCACAGTCACATTCATTCACCCAAAGCTCTGGAGTGCACACCACAGGGAAATTACAACAAGAAAACCACATAATCAAACCTGCAGTTTGTCTCTCTCCGTCTCACCTCAAGTCTGTCTGTCTCTCTGTCTCCATGTCTCCGTGTCTCTGTCAGGTACGGGGACATGGTGCCAAAGACCATCATGGGGAAGATCTTCGGCTCCATCTGCTCTCTGAGCGGCGTGCTGGTCATCGCGCTGCCCGTCCCCGTCATCGTCTCCAACTTCAGCCGCATCTACCACCAAAGCCAGAGAGCTGAGAAGAGACGAGCGCAGAAGGTGACCGACACACACACACAAACACACTCCGCACTCGACTCCAAACTACGCAAACACCGACTTGAAACCGCAAACACACACTGACTCGAAACCACAAACTGACTAGAAATCACAAACCCAAAGTTCTTCTGAAGCCAAAACTTTAAAGTTTGAATCATGAGTGAAACGCCAACGTGAGGGAGCGTCTCTTTAAATGTTTACAGCATCCCTTTAAATGTTTACAGCGTCCCTTTAAATGTTTACAGCGTCTCTTTAAATGTTTACAAGTTTACTGATGAACAGAATCAAACAGTGCAGACACAACTAGAAGAATCAGGTCATTTCTCGTGTCCCTGTTCTCCCAGGTGACCGGACAGGTTGAAACGATCCAGGTGGAAACAAACTGTGTTAAAGCTCAGTGTGTTACTGACACATTCATGAGACTGTTGTTGTTGTTGTTGTTGTTGTTGTTGTTGTTGTTGTTGTTGTTGTTGTTGTTGTTTACAGCAGCACAGCTTTGTGATTTTTAGGGATTCAAGGGAAAGTGAAAGACGTGCGATCACAGCTGCTGAATTTAGCTCCCGTGTAATCCACAGGAGAGCAGAGAGGAAGGCAGACAGGAAACTGAGTCAGGGCTTCACTTCCTCCCAACATCAACACTGGAGCTGTGCGGTCGAGCAGGAGACCTTTTGTTTGTCCTCCAGGGAGACAAACACAAACAGCTCGCTGGAAACATACGCACAACAAGAGGCAGCTGGATCATTCAGTCAGTCTGCCTGCCTGCTGGAACCGTGCACAGCTCCACCGCAGTCTCCCAAAAACACACAACATGACCTTCACTTTAGATATACGCATCTCACATTAACATGACTCTATTTTATTGTGTAATTATGGAAACGGTATCTCAAGGTCCATGACATCTGGATTTCAGAATTACTAGGAAATTATTTATAAAATTCAAATAATCAAAAAGTAATTTTTTTCATGCACAAGTTTTTTTTATCTTGTTCAGACAAGTTTTCATCTTGTTTGTACAAATTAGTATCTCATCTTTTTTGCAGAAGTTGTTACTTATTTGCACAAGTTCACAAATAATTTGCAAATTACTGTGTTTTGGCAAGTTAGTATCCTGTTTGCATAAGTTATCTTGGTCATGAAAAACAACTTTTTGCAAAAATGATTTTCTCTGCACAAGTCTGTGACCTGTTCACACAGTTAGTCTCTAGCTTGCACTAGTTGTTACCTTGTTTGCACGTTTTCATCTCGTCTGCACAGTAGTGTCTTGTTTGCTATATTGGTCATGCAACATATACTGTTGCACAAATGATTTTGTTTATGATGATAAGTAATAATCCAGCTTATCATCTTATTTAAACAATTATTTGTTTAAGACGTCAGTACGTTCCGTATTTCCCATTAAATTATTAATTAATCTGAAATCTAAAATCAGCCCGTATCATCTACTGAGTAACAAAGTCAGACTTCACCAAAATATTTTAATTTTTAATTTTAAACGACTTTCATTATATGAAAATCACAAATATATCTTTCAAGAACACAAGAAAACAAATCTTGTAAATTACTAATAATTATTCCATAACCTCTCCAGCTTCCTGTGTCACTTTGAGCCAGATGACAGATGTTTGTACACACTCTCTCTCACACACACACACACACACACACACACACACACACACACGGTTGGACAGGCTAAATGGACGTCTGTAACATGTGTGTGTGTTCACAAACAGAAAACGAGGCTTGCTAGAATTCGCGTGGTGAAGAGCGGAGTGGCTAACGCTTATTTGCAGTACAAACAGAGCTGGCTGCTGATTGACCCAGACGAGGAGGTAACCACGGAAATGCAGTCGATGTCGGGTGGTGCTGGTGTTTTCTTTTCCTTTGATTTCTTCTTTTTTCATGTTTTCTTTCTCTTGTCGAGCTGCGACCGAACACGCTGCAGGCTGCTGCATGCAGGCTGTTAACTTTCATGTGTTTTCATTCAGATTCTCTCTCACCGTGTTTCCATTATCCATCTCTCTGTCCGTCCCTCTGCTTCAGCAGTAACATTTGTGAACTACAGTGGATTATATGAAACCACTGGATATTTCTGTTTTACTTTTATCAGACAAATATTTTCAGTGCACATGAAAAAACAGTAAGTTAACCTCTGTTACAAATATCCAACTTGTTCTCATCCCAAGTTTTCACATATCGCCACTTTGCAGTAGACCTCTGCGTCTACATGTTACACTGTAGGTGTTCTTCTGCATCTGCACATTACGCTCTAGGTATCTTTCTATGTCTACATGTTACGCTCTAGGTATCCTGTGTCTGCATGTTACGCTCTAGGTATCCTTCTGCGTCTACACATTACACTCTAGCTTTGATTCTGCATCAACATGTTACCCTCTAGGTATCCAACTTCAGAATGAGAACAGGCTGAAATGTCTGACACCACTTTGGCGTGGCTTCAGGCTCTAATTACTACAGTACCCATAGCTTCAGCGGCCGTCGCTGTGACAAAGACACCAGCCAGAACTGTGAGTCAGCAAAACTGATGGAGCGCTGACGGTGCGACTGGTTCCAGCTGTCAGTCATGATATTCAGCAAATGAATGGAGAGTTTTTCTGTATCTCTGAGCACCTGATGTAACTCAGGGCAGAGCTGCACTGCTCTGGCATCAGCTGTTGTTTTCCTGTATGGAGGGAATTGGCCAGCAGCACAACCCAGGGCCATTAATTTTCCTGTGGTTGCATGCAGCCGAAGCCTTCCTGATCAGCGGCTTTCTGTAGTGTTAGTGTAGTGTAAACCGAGATGCATAAATCACAGACCTTTGTAAGCTGTTTGTTCTGCCTGCTGGCCCAGAGACTCTCCTCTCCAGATAAACTACAGCAGCAGTTTGTTTTCTTCATGTTTTACTGACGGTGGGCTCCGGTGGTCAGTTATTACTGTTGTTTATCGGTAACAAAAGGGGTAAACAGTGTGACCTAAATCATGTTTACATGCACAAAATATTCCACTTTTCATTATTCTAACAGTATGTCTGCTAAGCTGTTTACATGTAGTCATGCATACAATTAACGTGCCCCAGCAGCAGCTGCTTACATGACCCCAGATTTTGTCATTTTCAGAATAATAGTGGAATTTTAATGTGCATGTAAAAAACTAAACAGACCTTCAAAATCTTGTAGTGGATAAAAGGTTTGCCAGTCTCGGAGTATGTGAGTAGAAGGATTTTAGAGTGCAAAAAGCTGAGCTGGGGAGTGGATGTTCCCACCGCTTCGCTCTGTTTACATGCTCTGGGCAGTCTACAAAGTTTTACAAACCAAGTCAACCAAACTTTAGTGGAAACAATAAATGGTAAGTGTTAAGAAAGAAAGATAGGGTAGCAGCCCTGCTTACTTCACTACTTTCAGCTGCAGCTCTGAATACCGGTGAGATCGGCTAAAATACTCCTGACCATACTAGACCACATCACTTCCTCTGCTGTCGTCCAGTGGTTTAACCACTTTGGCTGACAGCGCTCTCTTGTTATGGCTGCAAGCTGAACTATAGCTGCTCAGTTTTTGTCAGGTTTGAGAACACATCATATGACTCACATGGATCGGTGATATTAATCAGTTTTGGAAGGCACTAATAATGTTAAGTCAGCCTGTTGAAAGGGATGTCAGATAAGAAACGTCTTACCTGGGTTGCCTTTCAAAGGCAATCTATAGACCGTGTCAGGGTTTTTTTGTGTTTCTAGGAAACGTTGTTCCACTAAGACTTGTGTTTCAGGCACTACTGCACATAAACAGCATATGAATGGCTGAACTTCAGTGCTCCTGAACACAATTACACCTTGTGGGAAATACCTTTTTTAGGACATTGCTGCTGAATGGGAGGTTGATCCCTTAAAAGAGGTACAACTTGATGTCAGCAATAAAAGTCTTCTGTTTCACTAAAGAAAAGAGCCAGCGCAAAGTATGGATTGCAGCAGTAAAATAAAAGAACTGCACAGTGTATAGGAAACTCCAGGGTCTGTAGTGTTCATTTCATTACCGGTAAGATTCACAATTTTGGGGATAATTAAAATTGACAAGACAGACACACAGCACACACAATCACAAAAGCTCCTCTCTCCCTCTGACAACTGTTGGCTAGTGAGAGTACCTTGAGCAAACTAGCCTTGTGATTCTCACCAATAAAGAATTGAGCGCTACAAACCCTTGAGTTTCCAGACGGTGTCCAGTTCCTTCATTTGACTACTGCAAACACACTTTGTGCTGGTTCATTTCTTTAGGGAGGTAGTAGACTTTTATATCTGACAGCAAGTACCTTGTCAAAAAAGCAAGCTACCATTGAGCAGCTACATCCTAAAACGAATTTCACGACTGTGTTTGGTTATTCTTGTTTCAGCCTGATGGAGTCAGTGAACTCTGACGTTACTTTAAAACAGAAATGTTACCGTTGAACTGTCTGTCTGTGGCTGCATCACTTTATCCCCGTTTCTTAATTTCCATTCCTTCTCTTTATCTTCTCATTATTTTCTCTCCCATGGAGGGCAGAACCATCGTATCCACCCTACCATGCATTACTCCGTTACACTAACTCACCTGTGCATGACCTGGTCCTCAGGTGTGGGCTGCCTCGCCAACAGGAAACCAACAGCATCGTCCTCTGTGTTTTGTTTGGACTCGTGCATTTTGATTGGCCCTCCCATGTGACTCGGCTGCTGACAGATTGGCCTGCGCTGCTCATGACATAATCACTTGGAGTCTTGGGTTCCATGGCCGTGCAGAGGAATGAGATCCGGCTGAGCTGCATGTCAACAGGACAGCCCCGCCACAGTGCAGAGGGGCGGAGTCAATGTGACGCAGAGGTGATGGTGGATGACCGTGGGGCTCTCCAAACTCTGACCTTTTTAGGAAGTCTGACATTTAAACATCTTGTTTGATATCTCACTATGAGTCAGATGACAGAGATCATACATAGAAAGAGATCTGGAACATATTGTATTCAGACTGAGCCAGTGCTAAAGTGGGCTAGCAGTCGTGGCTCACTCCTGATGACCCTTGGTTTTTAAGCCAGGAGGCGGTGAGTCGAGTCCCAAAGAGTGAGATGCATCACCTTCCCAGGAAGAAGATTCATTACATGTCTTTGGGGTCACCAGGGAGGTTTGTGACTTTCCTTAGTGGTCCTTGAATGTGTCACTTCTTTTAGGGCCCCCAAATGGGAGGTTTGTCACTGTTTGTTGTGTCCCAGGCAGGTCTTCCGCGAGAGTCCGTAGAATGGTTGTAAGGAGTGAGGTTCATGACTACCTTTAGATTCTCTGAGGTTGTTAACTTCCTTTACAGCCCCTAAGGGGGTGCATAGGATTAAAGTTATGACTTCCTTCAATGTCCCCAAGAAGGTCCCATGTAATGAGGTGCATCACCTCCTTTAGGGACCCAACAAGTGAAGAGCTTGGCCTCTATTACGGTGTCAAGGATTCAGGCGCATCACTTTTTTTAGTGTCCCTTCGAGGAAGGTCCTTAGGATTAAAGTCACTTCTTTTAGGGTCCCAGGGTGGAGGGTATGTCCCTTTTTGTTATGTCCCAGGCAGGAAGTCCACAACTTTTTAAATGTTCCTCAGAATGGTCGTCCAGAGTGAGGTTCATGCATATTATTTACCTTCCCATTAAGGCCCCTAGGAGGACTCTTAGGATTAAAGCTTACCTTCTTTAAGCTCCCAACAAAGGCCCCGGGACTGAGGTGTGACACTTTCCCCACAAGTGAAGAGCTTGGCCTCTACTAGGATACCTAGGATTCAGGAATATCACTTCCTTTGGAGGAAGGTGCCCTGCTTGTTTAGGGATTCTCAGCAGTAAGGCTTGGGACTTTCTATGGGGTCTCTATAAAGTAATGTTCATAAATAATGTTAGATTGCCTAGGATTGGCCCCCAGACATGACTCTAAAGGTACTTCATCCAGGGCTAGTTTTCTGATTCTGCAGACGACAGGTTAAAAGGATAACTTCCCCAAATGTCTGGCAGTACCTGAGATCTTGCCCCTTGACCCCAGAGGTTTCAGTCCCTCAGTCTGTCCACCTGCGTCACATTCAGTCTGATCCCCTGAGCATCACAAGTACGGTGGTTCTCTTGGATCAAATGAGGCTTCAGTCAAAACAAACACAAACACCTTAAGAGAGGCAGCGATAAAGCTGCTAAGTGGCTGCTGTCTGTTTGAACCAGTGAGTGATCCGTCACTTTCTAACTTATTATGAACCAGGAGGTGTTTGTGTGTAAAAACCTGGACAGGTGAAGCGTTCTTACAGCAGAGTGTCAGAAGAAGGTGGTGAGAACGTCAGCCCTGTCCTTGTGTGTGTCGTGGTGGTACTGCCAATCTATGTGCTGTCATTCTGGTGGGGGTGGAGGCATGTCCAAAGTCAGGCTCACTCTGTGGTCATGTGATTTGTGTTTGTTTCCTGAAGGCATCCAAAGAAGCAGGACAGGCGCTGGTGTGTGTAAGGCCAATCCTAACTTCGACCTGCATCATAATCACCTTCTGCACTGTTTGGAGAAGACCACGGTGAGAACAGAAAGCACTAAGACACAAGCATACTGTACTTTGTCCCCTATGTCCTCTAACACATGTTCCTGACACTTTGTGCCTCAGAACCATGAGTTTGTGGATGAGAAGACGTACGAGGCGGGCTTCAGGGAGATAACTCTGGTGAAGCAGGTGTCTCACTCTTCCTCCATCTCCTCCTCTTCCTCACCCCACGGCTTCACCTCCTGCTGCTCCCGCAAGAAGAGGAAGACCTTCAACGTCCCCAACTCCAACATGTCTGTGGGTCTTCATGGCAGCATCCAGGAGCTGAGCACCATCCAGATCAGGGGAGAGACCACTCGCCAACAGGTAGGGAACAGAAACATCATGTTTTTGTACCGCAAGTGTGTCAATAATAGGAGATATTATGAAATAACATATTTACAGTTGGGAGGTCTTCTGTGGGTTTGTGAAGACGCTGCAATGTAATTAAAGGCATTGAACAGGAGGTTGCATAGGTCGTGAAGGGGCTATTAGATATTTGAATTATCCTTAAGTAAGTTCCATTGTTGCTTGAGGGGGTTCAGGGGTCTGTGAGAGGTTACAAAGGCACCTAATGAGGTTCTTACAAGGTTACAAGGTTTTTGAAAAAGCAATAGTTGGTCAAATGGGTGCATAAGGAGGTTCCAGTGTTTCCTGTGCATAGATTTAGAGGCCATTTTTAAGGCTGTCAAGTTCTTGAAAAGGTTTTAGAAGTCCTGAAGTGGTTTTTAGAGAGTTTTAAGGACATTTCATGTCATTGAGAAGTATGCAGAAGTCCTTCAGGAGGTGTTAGAAGTAATTGAGGAGGCATTAATGATCAATTAAGAAGTCACAGCGATCCTTTAAGAGTTTCTGTACATCTGTGAGGATGTTTCAGAGCTCTCATGAAGGTCCCTGAACTCTTGAAGGGGTCCCACGGGTCATTAGAATTGCTTTTGTTTGAGAGGCACCCCTTAGGTGTGAGATAGAGAATACTTCCATTTACGCCAAAAAGGAGGGTTTTAGTTTGTTAATTATCTATCTCTCTGCGCGCGATTTAGTATTATAATAAGTTTAGGAGTGAGCGTATCTCTATGGTTCTACACACGTGAGCAAGAGAAATGGTGGGGGAGGAGGATAGAGAGAGTCACTATAAAAGGCGAGGTAGAGAGTCGAGAAGAGCTCGTGTGTGCTTGGATTGAGTAATAAGATTTCTCTAGAGAGTAAGTGAGGGGAGTGAGTGATATTTTATATCTATACACAAAGTGGGGGAGGACACACACACACGAGTGCTATATCTTGGAGGGGGATTTAAAGGGGTGCGTAATGGAAGTATTCTCTATCTCACACAGTTAAGGGGTGCGCGCGGATAGACATAAAATACACAAGAAGACATAATTAAAGTTTAAGAAGTTGAGGGAGGTAATTGTTGGATTATGTGGAGGAGAGTGGATTTATCTCTACACACACACACAGCACACACACACAAACTATGGGGAAGTGTGAGTCGAAGATCTCTATATGATGCCTCCTCAATTACTTTACACTCCTGAGGACTTCATGCATCTTCTCAATGACATGAAATGTTCCTTAATAACTCTCTAATAACACTTCAGGACTTCTAAAACTTTCAAGAAACTTGACAGCCTAAAAAATGCTCTTAAAATCTATGCACAGGAAAACACTGGAACCTCCATTATTCACCCATTTGCTCCAAATATTGCTTTTTTAGAACTACACTTGTAACCGTGTAAGACTCAATAGGTGCTTTGTAACTCTCACTATTACCCCTGAACCCCACGCAAGCAACAATGGAACTTACTTAAGGATAATTCAAATAATAATTGGGCCCCTTCACGACATATTGCAACCTCCTGTTCATGCCTTTATTTACATGCAGGGGGTCGCTCTCAATCTCCACAGAAGACCTCCCCACTGGGGGGGGGGGGGGGGGGGGTGGGGGGGGGGGTGTGGGGGGGGGGGGGGGGGGGGGGGGGGGGGTGGGGGGGGGGGGGGGAAGGGGGGTTCTACCTGGGGGGCGAGTGGTCCTCGCAGGGGTGGGGTTATCTGGATGGTTGCTCAGTCTGGATGCTGCCATGGAAGACCCAAGACATGTTGGTTTGGGGACGTTGAAGGTCTTATTTCTTGCGGGTGCAGAGGAGGGTGAAGCCGTGGGGTGTGAGGGAGAGGAGGAATGGAGGAAGAGTGAGACACCTGCTTCACCAGAGGTTATTTCCCTGAAGCCCGCCTCGTACGTCTTCTCATCCACAAACTCATGGTTTGAGGCACAAAGTGTCAGGAAACATGTGTTAGAGACATAGGGGACAAAGTAACAGTATGCTTGTGTAGTAGTGCTTTCGTCTCACCGTGGTCTTCTCCTAACAGTGCGAAGTGATTTGATGCTGGTCGAAAGTTAGGATTGGCACTTTAAAACCAGCGCTGTCCTGCTTCTTTGGATGCCCTTCAGGAAACAAACACAAAGTCACTTGACCACAGAGTGAGCCTGACTTTGACATGCTCCACCCCACACCAGAATGAGCAGCACAGAGTTAGTTCTACTTAATTGTGTGTGACACATTAGCGAAATTATTTAAGGCTTGTATTTTTTATTATTTTTGGTGGTGGTTGGGGGGGAGTTAAGAATGTAATGTGTACCTCTTTCTCTGAGAGTGTGGTGGGTTGAGGTACAAGGGGGGGTATGTAGGGAGTGTAATGTATTTATATGTTTGTTTGATTTATATTAGGGAGGGTAATTTGAATTATGGGTTGTTGAAGGGACACACACACAAGTCGGATATGTAGCGAGGAGAAACTATCTAGAAGGGGACAGGTGAGAGTGAGCGCGATGGGTGATGAGGAAGTATACATATTGAGTTATGGTGGGGAGCTATTCTGTTGGAGGGAAGAGCTATTTGACACTCTGCTATGAAAATAGTGATGCGCGCGGTTTATTATTCTATATCATATTCTCTGAATAGGAGAGTTTAATGAAGTTTATAAGATCATGTGAATAATGTGTTAAGTTTATTGTTTATAGAATTTATATAGAGTTTAGCGTCTATTTTTGTGAGAATTAAATGCTAAAAATACATAATATATGAGGTGATATCTTAAGATGGAGAGGTAAAGATGATAGAAAAGAAGGTAGAGAGGATTTTGGTTAGTTTAAGTTTAAGAAGTGAAGGTTGTTGTTTGTTTAAGTTAAGATAGAGGGTAGTAATGGAGTTTTAAGTTTTTGTGTAGGAAAGAAGTAAGTTATTTTTTATGGTAATGAAATAAGTAAAGTTTTTTGGTAGGTTTGAAGTTTAAGAAGATTTATATTTTTTTGGTGAGAAGGTTGAAGGTATAAAATTTGTTGGAATTATAGACTAGGTTGAATGAAGAAGATATAATATGTATTGAAAGTTAGGTATTGTTTGATGTTACTAATGGAATCAGATAACCCAATTTATATTGGATTGTTATTAAGAATATGAGTATGTTGTAATGTAAATATAGAGAATTTATTCAAAGTATCATAGATAATTTAAGTGACGAGGAAACAAAAATACAGTGAAAAACCTCCATTTGGGGGGCCTAAAGAAGTGACACATTCAAGGACCATAAGGAAAGTCACAAACCTCCTGGTGACCCAAAGACATGTAATGAATCTTCTTCAGGGAGCGTGATGAATCTCACTTCTTTGGGACTCGACTCACCGCCTCCCTGGCTTAAAAACCAAGGGTCATCAGGAGTGAGTCTCAGACTGATTAGCCCCACTTAGCACTGGCTCAGGGTCTGAATACAATATGTTCCAGATCTCTTTTCTATGTATGATCTCTGTCATCTGACTCATAGTGAGATATCAAACAAGATGTTTAAATGTCAGACTTCCTAAAAAGGTACAGAGTTTTGGAGAGCCCCACGGTCATCCACCATCACCTCTGCGTCACATTGACTCCCCGCCCCTCTGCACTGTGGGGGGCTGTCCTGTTGACATGCAGCTCAGCCGGATCTCATTCCTCTGCACGGCCATGGAACCCAAGACTCCAAGTGATTATGTCATGAGCAGCGCAGGCCAATCTGTCAGCAGCCGAGTCACATGGAGGGCCAATCAAAATGCACGAGTCCAAACAAAACACAGAGGACGATGCTGTTGGTTTCCTGTTGGCGAGGCAGCCCACACCTGAGGACCAGGTCATGCACAGGTGAGTTAGTGTAACGGAGTAATGCATGGTAGGGTGGATACGATGGTTCTGCCCTCCATGGAGAGAAAAAAAAAATAAATGAGAAGATAAAGAGAAGGAATGGAAATTAAGAAACGGGGATAAAGTGATGCAGTAGCCACAGACAGACAGTTCAACTGGTAACATTTCTGTTTTAAAGTAACGTCAGAGTTCACTGACTCCATCAGGCTGAAACAAGAATAACCAAACACAGTCGTGAAATTCGTTTTAGGATGTAGCTGCTCAATGGTAGCTTGCTTTTTTGACAAGGTACTTGCTGTCAGATATAAAAGTCTACTACCTCCCTAAGAAATGAACCAGCACAAAGTGTGTTTGCAGTAGTCAAATGAAGGAACTGGACACCGTCCTGGAAACTCAAGGGTTTGTAGCGCTCAATTCTTTATTGGTGAGAATCACAAGGCTAGTTTGCTCAAGGTACTCTCACTAGCCAACAGTTTGTCAGAGGGAGAAGAGGAGCTTTTGTGATTGTGTGTGCTGTGTGTCTGTCTTGTCAATTTTAATTATCCCCAAAATTGTGAATCTTACCGGTAATGAAATGAACACTACAGACCCTGGAGTTTTTCCTATACACTGTGCAGTTTCTTTTTATTTTACTGCTGCAATCCATACTTTGCGCTGGCTCTTTCTTTAGTGAAACAGAAGACTTTTATTGCTGACATCAAGTTGTACCTCTTTTAAGGGATCAACCTCCCATTCAGCAGCAATGTCCTAAAAAAGGTATTTCCCACAAGGTGTAATTGTGTTCAGGAGCACTGAAGTTCAGCCATTCATATGCTGTTTATGTGCAGTAGTGCCTGAAACACAAGTCTTAGTGGAACAACGTTTCCTAGAAACACAAAAAAACCCTGACACGGTCTATAGATTGCCTTTGAAAGGCAACCCAGGTAAGACGTTTCTTATCTGACATCCCTTTCAACAGGCTGACTTAACATTATTAGTGCCTTCCAAAACTGATTAATATCACCGATCCATGTGAGTCATATGATGTGTTCTCAAACCTGACAAAAAAACTGAGCAGCTATAGTTCAGCTTGCAGCCATAACAAGAGAGCGCTGTCAGCCAAAGTGGTTAAAACCACTGGACGACAGCAGAGGAAGTGATGTGGTCTAGTATGGTCAGGAGTATTTTAGCCGATCTCACACGGTATTCAGAAAGCTGCAGCTGAAAGTAGTGAAGTAAGCAGGGCTGCTACCCCTATCTTTCTTTCTTAACACTTACCATTTATTGTTTCCACTAAAGTTTGGTTTGACTTGGGTTTGTAAAACTTTGTAGACTGCCCAGAGCAGCAATGTAAACAGAGCGAAGCGGTGGGAACATCCACTCTCCAGCTCAGCTTTTTGCACTCTAAAATCCTTCTACTCACATACTCCGAGACTGGCAAACCTTTTATCCACTACAAGATTTTGAAGGTCTGTTTAGTTTTTTACATGCACATTAAAATTCCACTATTATATCTGAAAATGACAAATCTGGGGTCATGTAAGCAGCTGCTGCTGGGGCTAACGTTAATTGTAATGCATGACTACATGTAAACAGCTTAGCAGACATACTGTTAGAAATAATGAAAAGTGGAATATTTTGTGCATGTAAACATGATTTTTAGGTCACACTGTTTACCCCTTTTGTTACCGATAAACAACAGTAATAACTGACCACCGGAGCCCACCGTCAGTAAAACATGAAGAAAACAAACTGCTGCTGTAGTTTTATCTGGAGAGGAGAGTCTCTGGGCCAGCAGGCAGAACAAACAGCTTACAAAGGTCTGTGATTTATGCATCTCGGTTTACACTACACTAACACTACAGAAAGCCGCTGATCAGGAAGCTTCGGCTGCATGCAACCACAGGAAAATTAATGGCCCTGGTTGTGCTGCTGGCCAATTCCCTCCATACAGGAAAACAACAGCTGATGCCAGAGCAGTGCAGCTCTGCCCTGAGTTACATCAGGTGCTCAGAGATACAGAAAAACTCTCCATTCATTTGCTGAATATCATGACTGACAGCTGGAACCAGTCGCACCGTCAGCGCTCCATCAGTTTTGCTGACTCACAGTTCTGGCTGGTGTCTTTTGTCACAGCGACGGCCGCTGAAGCTCATGGGTACTGTAGTAATTAGAGCCTGAAGCCACGCCAAAGTGGTGTCAGACATTTCAGCCTGTTCTCATTTCTGAAGTTGGATACCTAGAGGGTAAACATGTTGATGCAGAATCAAAGCTAGAGTGTAATGTGTAGACGCAGAAGGAATACCTAGAGCGTAACATGCAGACACAGGATACCTAGAGCGTAACATGTAGACATAGAAAGATACCTAGAGCGTAATGTGCAGATGCAGAAGAACACCTACAGTGTAACATGTAGACGCAGAGGTCTACTGCAAAGTGGCGATATGTGAAAACTTGGGATGAGAACAAGTTGGATATTTGTAACAGAGGTTAACTTACTGTTTTTTTTTTTTTTCATGTGCACTGAAAATATTTGTCTGATAAAAGTAAAACAGAAATATCCAGTGGTTTCATAATCCACTGTAGTTCACAAATGTTACTGCTGAAGCAGAGGACGGACAGAGAGATGGATAATGGAAACACGGTGAGAGAGAATCTGAATGAAAACACATGAAAGTTAACAGCCTGCATGCAGCAGCCTGCAGCGTGTTCGGATCGCAGCTCGACAAGAGAAAGAAAACATGAAAAAAGAAGAAATCAAAGGAAAAGAAAACACCAGCACCACCCGACATCGACTGCATTTCCGTGGTTACCTCCTCGTCTGGGTCAATCAGCAGCCAGCTCTGTTTGTACTGCAAATAAGCGTTAGCCACTCCGCTCTTCACCACGCGAATTCTAGCAAGCCTCGTTTTCTGTTTGTGAACACACACACATGTTACAGACGTCCATTTAGCCTGTCCAACCGTGTGTGTGTGTGTGTGTGTGTGTGTGTGTGTGTGTGAGAGAGAGTGTGTACAAACATCTGTCATCTGGCTCAAAGTGACACAGGAAGCTGGAGAGGTTATGGAATAATTATTAGTAATTTACAAGATTTGTTTTCTTGTGTTCTTGAAAGATATATTTGTGATTTTTCATATAATGAAAGTCGTTTAAAATTAAAAATTAAAATATTTTGGTGAAGTCTGACTTTGTTACTCAGTAGATGATACGGGCTGATTTTAGATTTCAGATTAATTAATAATTTAATGGGAAATACGGAACGTACTGACTGTCTTAAACAAATAATTGTTTAAATAAGATGATAAGCTGGATTATTACTTATCATCATAAACAAAATCATTTGTGCAACAGTATATGTTGCATGACCAATATAGCAAACAAGACACTACTGTGCAGACGAGATGAAAACGTGCAAACAAGGTAACAACTAGTGCAAGCTAGAGACTAACTGTGTGAACAGGTCACAGACTTGTGCAGAGAAAAATCATTTTTGCAAAAAGTTGTTTTTCATGACCAAGATAACTTATGCAAACAGGATACTAAACTTGCCAAAACACAGTAATTTGCAAATTATTTGTGAACTTGTGCAAATAAGTAACAACTTCTGCAAAAAAGATGAGATACTAATTTGTACAAACAAGATGAAAACTTGTCTGAACAAGATAAAAAAAAACTTGTGCATGAAAAAAATTACTTTTTGATTATTTGAATTTTATAAATAATTTCCTAGTAATTCTGAAATCCAGATGTCATGGACCTTGAGATACCGTTTCCATAATTACACAATAAAATAGAGTCATGTTAATGTGAGATGCGTATATCTAAAGTGAAGGTCATGTTGTGTGTTTTTTTGGGAGACTGCGGTGGAGCTGTGCACGGTTCCAGCAGGCAGGCAGACTGACTGAATGATCCAGCTGCCTCTTGTTTGTGCGTATGTTTCCAGCGAGCTGTTTGTGTTTGTCTCCCTGAGGACAAACAAAAGGTCTCCTGCTCGACCGCACAGCTCCAGTGTTGATGTTGGGAGGAAGTGAAGCCCTGACTCAGTTTCCTGTCTGCCTTCCTCTCTGCTCTCCTGTGGATTACACGGGAGCTAAATTCAGCAGCTGTGATCGCACGTCTTTCACTTTCCTTTGAATCCCTAAAAATCACAAAGCTGTGCTGCTGTAAACAACAACAACAACAACAACAACAACACTACAAACAACAACAACAACAACAAACAACAGTCTCATGAATGTGTCAGTAACACACTGAGCTTTAACACAGTTTGTTTCCACCTGGATCGTTTCAACCTGTCCGGTCACCTGGGAGAACAGGGACACGAGAAATGACCTGATTCTTCTAGTTGTGTCTGCACTGTTTGATTCTGTTCATCAGTAAACTTGTAAACATTTAAAGAGACGCTGTAAACATTTAAAGGGACGCTGTAAACATTTAAAGGGATGCTGTAAACATTTAAAGAGACGCTCCCTCACGTTGGCGTTTCACTCATGATTCAAACTTTAAAGTTTTGGCTTCAGAAGAACTTTGGGTTTGTGATTTCTAGTCAGTTTGTGGTTTCGAGTCAGTGTGTGTTTGCGGTTTCAAGTCGGTGTTTGCGTAGTTTGGAGTCGAGTGCGGAGTGTGTTTGTGTGTGTGTGTCGGTCACCTTCTGCGCTCGTCTCTTCTCAGCTCTCTGGCTTTGGTGGTAGATGCGGCTGAAGTTGGAGACGATGACGGGGACGGGCAGCGCGATGACCAGCACGCCGCTCAGAGAGCAGATGGAGCCGAAGATCTTCCCCATGATGGTCTTTGGCACCATGTCCCCGTACCTGACAGAGACACGGAGACATGGAGACAGAGAGACAGACAGACTTGAGGTGAGACGGAGAGAGACAAACTGCAGGTTTGATTATGTGGTTTTCTTGTTGTAATTTCCCTGTGGTGTGCACTCCAGAGCTTTGGGTGAATGAATGTGACTGTGGGAAGAGACGCATCGAGTGTTATTGAGGGAATCGAGAACAAAACTGTAATAAAGAGTTGATTCGGAGCTGAAATATTGATGCAGACAGCGAGTCTTTGCTCCTGAGGCTGACCTCTGACGGGCTGCACAGATTTCTGCACAATAACACCACCGAGTCTTTGTGAAAAACAACAGCTCAGTCTGCAGCTGCTCACAGAAACTCAGTTTAAATTCAGTATATTCGTTTTTTATGGAGCATCAGCAGAAAATGAAGCTGACGCAGCGTTTCTGTTCACTCAGCAACCACACGGAGGAGCCAGAGATCTGCTGCTCACTCCTCCTCCTCTTCTTCTTCTGTGGCTGACGCTGAGCGCTCAGCACAACCAGCTGCTGCACACCACTGATTCTTAGACCGTAATAATAGTAAAAAGTTAAAACAAAACAACAAAAAAACGTTGTATATATTTATATTTATATTTGTATAGCATCTTTCATTCATAAAAAGCAGCTGAAAGTGCTTTTTATAAAAATTAAAATAAAAAAAAGATTTTAAAAAGTACTTTTTTTTTTTTCTGTAACATAATTTAAAAATATAGTTATTATAATTATAAATACAATTTTGGACATTTTCCACTATTTTTTAAGTCACCCTTTAAAAAAAAGTCAGAATTTTCAGAGCATATTTCTTGTCACCTTTTATAAATTTCTTGCAATTTGTGTAACATTTTTGCAAAGTTCAAAATTCAAACCAATTTGCTCAGGTTTTTCAAAGTGTTAAATAGTTCATGAAAGTCATCTGAATGCAGCAAAAGAAAACTTATGTCATCCAGGTTTCAAAGGGTTAACGGGGCCAGTAAAATGAGATTTTCCTCTGTTTCCATGACCAGAATTCAGTAGAAGTAAAAGTGAAAATAAAACAGACAGATAAAATAAATCATTATACAGCACACGGATAACATAACTGGAGATAAGTTACAGCACGGCCAGAAACGGAAACAAATAAAAGAAATAAAAAAGAAATAAGAAACAACAAATGTCAAAACAGCAGAAAAATAAAGCAGAAATATCAACAGAAGCTGGAATTACTTAAAAGCAGGAGCACAGAAACAACAGAAGTCTCCTCTGAGGTTGTGGACGCTGAGACGGCGTGTTGACGGACGTTAAAACGGTTTTCCTGTTTACAAACCGCCAAAACTTTATTACAACGTGCTGCAGACAGAAAACAATAAAGTTTATCAGTCGGAGAATTAAATGTTTCGTGTCTGGGGCTCAGACAGGATTTACAGATATCCGAGGTCTGATCTGATTTCTGCGTCTCACAGAGTCCAAACTTTCTGGATTTGGGCTCCATGAAGACAAAGTGAGCGTCCTGTAGGGGACTCTGACACCTTGTCACTCTGCGCCATCATCAGTCGAGATCATGAGACACACACACTGAGAGACACACTGAGGACACTGAGAGACACACTGAGAGACACACTAAGGACACACTGAGAGACACACTGAGAGACACAACTGAGAGACACACTGAGAGACACACTGAGAGACACACTGAGAGACACACTAAGGACAGACTGAGAGACACACTGAGGACAGACTGAGAGACACACTGAGAGACACACTGAGGACAGACTGAGAGACACACTGAGGACAGACTGAGAGACACACTGAGGACAGACTGAGAGACACACTGAGGACACACTGAGAGACAGACTGAGAGACACACTGAGGACAGACTGAGAGACACTGAGAGACACACTGAGGACACACTGAGAGACACACTGAGGAGACACACTGAGGACACACACTGAGAGACACACTGAGGACAGACTGAGAGACACACTGAGAGACACAAATATTATTTTTTTTAAATTGTGGCTTAAATCTTTTTGGGGCATTTCTCAAAGAAAAATATTTTGGCATTTCTTTCTTTTCTTTGAAAAAAATGTGTTTTATTTTATTCTTTTAAATTTTTTAGCAAGTTTTTAAGGACATTTTTTTTTTAGTTTTTGGTTTCTTCAAAAGTTTTTGCCTGTTTTTTCTTACATTTTTTGGGTGGTTTTATAAAGAAGTCAGACCTTTCTGCTGTAATTTTTTGGGGTGTTTTTATTTGGTTTTTAACCTTTAATTTTTTTATGTTTTCTTACAGTTTATGGCTAATAAAGGGGATAATTTAGGTGATTTTTTTAAAGTAACATTCAATTTTCAGTCATTTTTAAACATTCCACACATTACTAGGCTTTACACGATCACAATTTTTGGGCCGATCGCCGATCACCGATCAGTGAGTTTAAATAAACCGATAACCGATCACCGATCCAATCACGTGAGGAGCAATATTTAAATTACTTGTTTATGTACTTATATACTTATTATTTCCTGAGTATCAATCTTGCCATGCCTCAGTCTGACTGAGATACAAGGGTTAAACATCAATGACCTCTGGAGGGCATTAAATGACTGACAGGTTCAATTAAGTTCAGTCTGGACAATCAAAAATAATACCCCAAGACAAAAATAATTAGCACAACTTATAGTAATTAAATTACTTTTATTGTAATTAATTACTTTCCTGTAACAAGTAAATACTGCAAATTAAGGACAGTAATGCTGCCTCAAACACACAGCAGCATATCAGTGAAATTAACAGTCACAGACTGTAACTCTAGTGCAAATAGAAGGCTGCCTCAAAACATTCATATACATCCATGAAATTAACACTTACACACTTTCGCATCCGTTTCGGAGTTTGCCTTTCTTTTTCTTTTTCTTTCTCCGCGCTGCGTTTCTTGAACTCGACATGCTCCTCCGGATGTATCTTTTCCAAGTGCCTGATTAAATTTGTCGTGTTGAAAGCCCTTTTTTGCCGATGTTCCCCCGCGAGGTACTGTAGCGTTGCATATATTGCAGATAGCTTGTGCTATTGTCTGTTTCTCTCACTTTGAAAAACTTCCACACCTCCGACATCTTTGTTTGTGTCGCAAACAAAGATGTTGCTGTCGTGAAGATTCAAAGAAGCTTTATTGTCCTTCACATAGCGACAGTACTCAAAACAGGAAGAGGCACGAAGACGAAAATGAAGTTTTTTTAATCATGAATCATTAGCTCTCGGATACAAACAAAATAAACATGTCGATGCTGTGAAACTAGTTTGGAGTAAATGAGACAGATTAAAAAAATTTCAACACGACCATGACGTCATTGATCGGATCGGTGATTTATGACATGACGCCCGATCCCGATCATTTCAAAAAATGCCAAATATCGGCCGATCTGATATAGCCGATATGATCTGTGTAAAGCCTACATATTACAGACGCTGTTTTTCATTGAGTTAGCTCCTGTTTGTTTCTTTGTGAACATGACTGCTGCAGAGAAAGAGGAGACGTCGACTTTCCTCAGAATCACCTTGATCGCACACACACACACACACACACACACACACACACACACACACACTCACATGCACACACATGCTGTATCGACCAGCAGCTCAGAGGTGTGTGTCAGTATATATTGACGGTGATGACACTGAAGCAGCCGTCAGCACTTTCTGCTCCCAGCAGACGTAGAAAACACCTCAACGTGTCAGCTACACTCAGATCTTTGATTTCTGGGCTCACTTCATGACTTTCGGGGCCCATCGACGAGCTCAGAGCTGTGTTTATGGATCTCACTAATGCAAGAAAACTGGCTGTATTCAGGAGAGTAATCCGTTTCGTAAACACTGTCAAACCAAAAAGCAAAGCGAAGTGATGCGCTGAATTTAACCGGCAGGAGGCGCTCCCTCTCTCAGAGAATCAGCTGAAACGACCTCTGAACGCCGAGATGTCTCGTGGTGTTGGCACGTGTTGTGTTAAAGTTCCGTGACACTAACATGGATGCAGTATCGTCAGGATCGTCAGGATCGTCAGGATCCTCTGTTGGGGCGGCCACACGAATTCATTGATTTAACAGCGTCATGCAGTGGGCGGGGTTTAATGTTGCTGCTCCATAGGCAGAATAAAGAGTGTGACGGTAAAACTCAATCAGGATTATTTTATCCAATAATGACATCAGGATTATTCAGCCAATGAGGAATGTGCACAGAATGTGAACCAAACGGGCCGCTGCAGGGTCTCCCACGCGTTCATTTATCTGAGGCGAACCACCACCATCAAAACATCTGCCGCCACGTCTGGGTTGTCTATTGTTGGAGTTGGAGCGTTCATTAGCGTACTCTGGACACACGTGGAGCAGCAGAATGTACTCTGGACAATGAAGGAGCAGCAGAAGGTGCTCTGGGTACAGACAGAGCAGCGGAACGTACTCTGGGTACAGACAGAGCAGTAGAATGTACTCTGGGTACAGACAGAGCAGTAGAATGTACTCTGGGTACAAACAGAGTAGTAGAATGTACTCTGGGTACAGACAGAGCAGCAAAACACTCTGGCTACAGGTGGAGCAGAAGAACGTATCAATTATCCACCATAAGACTCACAAACTGCTGCTAAAGGAAAAAAGAACTCAGAGAGCTCCACGTTCATGGACCCACAAAAACCTCCGAATTTAGAGAGGGGACACAGAATGAAAAAAGGGGACACACACAAGATAAAAAACCCTGTACGTTTGGTAGAAAAAACAGTTTTATATCGTGAATTTCCATGTTGGCCTGTTTGATGTTCGTTCTGTCTGTGTTCATGTGAAGCACTCGCTGCTCACACACTGTTTGTAAATGACTTTGTGCTTCACGAAAGGTGCTAAATAAATAAAGATTTTAATTGTTATCATGACTGAAACCAAAAGTCCTGGCTGACACACTTTAAAGTTATGTCACTTTATGAAGAACTCACATAACAAACGCAGATATTTTAACAGAAACTACCATCTTTTCTAATCCTATTTTTGGTGGTATTTCGGTGCCTGTTATCTCTGCAGTCCAGAACAAACGTTCACAGATCAGAAAATCACATGAGCCGAGTCACAGTTAACGAGGCCAAAATGTAGAAACACGAACTGAGCATCAATCAGTCTCTTCTCCAGAGAATCTGACTCTGAAAGGGGTTAAACAGCTCCTCTCCGCTCGTTTGTGTCCACATGTTTGATTTCAACTAATGAGTTTCTGTAATGATCGTTTGTACAGCAGCTAACATCGTCATTAACACACACACACACACACACACACAGAGAGAAACACACACACACATGCACCAAGAAACACACACACCATACACACACACACACACACACACACACAGAACACACACACGCAGAGAGAGCAAGAAACACACACACCATACACACACACACACACACACAGAGAAAACACACACGCAGAGAGAGAGAGAAACACACACACCATACACACACACACACACACACAGAGAAACACACACGCAGAGAGAGAGAGAAACACACACACCATACACACACACACACACACACACACACACACACAGAGAAACACACACGCAGAGAGAGAGAGAAACACACACACACATGCACCAAGAAACACACACACCATACACACACACACACACACACACACACGGTAACACACACACACACACACACACACACACACACACAGAGGAACACACTCACACACAAACAGAGAAACACACACACACTTACACAACAGCACAGTCGAAACGAGA